>NC_091112.1:7062500-7360000 GCF_024713975.1 Paralichthys olivaceus
CTGGTGTCCATAGAAACAGGAGTGAGGTCAGCAGAGGTTGGGTCCAATGGGAGGAAGCAACCAGGAGGACAAGAGGTCATGTGTGAAAGGCACAGGAGGTCAGTCCCAAGTGTCCACACAGACGCAAACCAAACACTCACACGGCGTAATGAGTATCTGGTATTAATAGAGCTGTATGGACCAGGCCTGGTTTAAGCTAATGAGGCCCGAGGGTTATCAGAGATTCACAGTGATATGACTGTGTTAGAAGCTGAAAGCAGTAAAAACACATTTGACTTTTAAAGTTTCACTTTGCTGAATCACACCTGACAGATGTTTTCAACTTGGTCCTAGTTTTGTCCACAATATGAATCTACTAGTATGTTGACATTTATATTCTCATCAAGACTACTTGCTTTAATTTAATGGCTTTCTTTCTTGTGAAATTTTCTATATTGCCACTTCTTAATAATATTAATATTGCTATTCTTAGCCATGCTAGTGGCATTGCTTTGGGGATGTCAGTGTTAATCCGCCACATTGCTCCTGACTAAAATAACTCAGCAGCTATTGGATGGATTAACATTAAATTTTGGTGATCCCCTCAGTGTCCCGCTGTGACTAAATACAGCCGCACACAGCTGCTAGCATGTCCTGTTATTTCACAACTCAGTGTAATTATCTACCGCAGTGTGTTGATGATTTCACTATCTTAATGGGATTTTTTTTATCTAAAGGCTTTTCTTGTTTGTTTAGTTTGATTTTGCTATTCACATATCTTTTAATAACACCGTGTCTGCTTGGAGATATAACCACTGCAATGTTCAACAGTTACAAAAGAGAATCTCTTGAAAAGTAAATTAAATCTGGTCAAATTCACTCATCATTCAGGTTTTAAATGAGACAGACGTGACACTTCTACAATAAATGTATACATTTTTATTTGTCGATGCCATTATAAAACAAAGTGTTTCCAAACTCACATCATTAATGTCAGGCTTTCAATTCAGTTTTTGTGCATGGCCTCATATAAATGAGTTCTATGCTTTAAATTAGGGCGAAATTGGATTGGATTGGTAGAAACCCTGAGATGAGGTTGATGAGGTGATGTCTCTGCAGTTAGTACAATGTTACACTGTCATAAATGCTAAAAACAAAGGCCCCCCCACACACATGCACACACACACACACACACACACACACACACACACACACACACACACACACACACACGCACACACAGTCCTCTGGTTGGCTGTAAAGTCACGAGTGGGCAGGGATATTCTGCACGTGTGTTGCCTGTAAAACACTGTGGAACATGTTCTCTGATCCATGACAGAGTGAAGGGCTGCGAGTGGGATCAAGGCGCGCATGGAATGAACCAACTGTCACTGCCCCTCACCAGCACCAAACAACCCACAGGACAAGTTAGTAACTAGCTGGTGAACACTGACCGACATTTATCAGCAAAGTTGGAGTTAATAGTGCAGCACTACGTCCAAATGATATTAAAGTTGGAGGTTAGCTGACATGAACAAGTAGAGCTTCGCTTCATTCTGTGGTTTTCCCAATTTTCATTCATCCCAAGATAATTACAGTTGATTTTCATGCAGTTTTTTTTAAACAGTACCATGACACCAATTAATTAAAGGCTTGGCACAGTTCCAGGGTTACAGACCCGAGGGACAAGATCAACTCAATCAATTCAAAAAGCACGAATTAGACGAGCAACATGAACTCATCTCGTCTCCGCAACTGAATCCAATGAATGAATTTTAAGAAAAGTCATTCTGTTATGGCTCAGCAGTGAACGTCGAGGTGCTGCTGCTCCTGTTATTGGTGGCACTGAGGCTGTGAGAATGTGTGTGTGTGTGTGTGTGTGTGTGATGTCACCAGGGGGGGAAAAAGACATCAGACAATCCCCTGGAGCAGCTGTTGTCCCCAGCATGCCCAATGTTTCACACACACACACGCACACATACACAACACTTTTTTTTCTGGCTGCGCTCAAACATACACTACCTACTTTCTTCACTAACCTCCAATCTGTTCCTTTGTGTTTCTCCTTTGTGTGTTCTAAGCTATAGTACACACACTCACTCGCACGCACACAGATTGTTGCCAAGCTTATGCAACCTCACAGAATGCCAGGAGTTGTTCAGGGTGAGCACCTAGAATCAGACATGGTGAGTCTGTGTGTGTGTGTCTGTCTGTGTGTGTGTGTGTGTGGAGGGATCCCGGTCATCATTTACTGTTGAAATTAGGGCCATAACACCTTCAGACGGCCTCGAGTATAAATTCAGACCATCCCTCTCCACATCTGCTCTCCACTCTGATCAGACCCACGCTCACTTCCACTCCGGCTCATTAGAAATCCTCAGGGGACTGCTTTTAAACACACGTTCTCCAAGACCTCAGCTACCTCCGACACGTCCACCAGATGTCTTTTTCTACGGTATTAATCTTTCCCCCTCATCCCTCGCTCATCTTTAACCGTTGCCTTTCTGCCTCACCTCATGTCTCTGCTCTGATTTGCTCCCTCGTGTCCCTGGGGGTGAGATGGACAGATGCGCAGCCTTGAAATAAATGAACACACGCCCACAGACACACATGCAAACATGGGCAGTTAAGGTTGACTGTTGGGTGACATTACACCACGTTTGTTCTGTATAAAATTTTCAAAATTAAACTAGTGTTAGAAATGTCAAGAATGAACTTTCACAGTGTAGCAATGCAGTGTTTCCTTTGACATTTATTCACCGTTTGATTTCATAAAGAGAAAGAGGTTTCACTTACATGTAAAACACACATTTCAATACATTAAGGTGCAAAGAACTCGATATGTTCCACGATATGATGTGTATCTCTTAACCATCGTCATGAAAACATGCACTAAAATGCCCAAAGCAATCATGTATACACACAAAACTAAAAGCTTGAAATTTGCACTTTGCATTTGTGAGTCTTGAGTCTTTTGGGAAATTTTCAACCTGATGAGAGGAAAGAAAGTCATCAGGGGCTCAACACGGGCTCTTGGGGCTTCATACAATACACATACTTCCATGAAAAGTCAGCTCTTTACATGACTCAAAAACCTGTCAAATTTATTGCACTTTTTTACATCTCTTCTTTTATAATCCACATAAAACTGACGAGATCTGGTCCAATTGATTAAAAGAAACACTTTGTCAATGAATCCTTTATGTGACTTTGTTTTTTACAAATGAATAAATCATGAGTAAATCAATGCAATAGTCAAATAAAATTTTGTGTCCTCTATTTTCTGTTTACTTCTCCTAAAATATAACTCACATAGTGTGTCTCATTGATTTTATGGCCCTGAAACTTGTACAAATATATATATTTTGGAGCTAGCTTCGACACCTTGAGCAACTTTTACATTTTGCATTGGTTTCACTCAAACTGAGAAACATGCTTCAATCATTTTTCATCCCAGGCTGAGGCCAGTGCAGGTGCTTGTCTAGGTGTTTGAATGTGAAGAAAAAAGATGAGGAGAAAATGTCTTAAGCGCGCCAAGAGCCGGCGGCAGGAATTAAACCCTCATTAGGATCTGGCAGCAGCACCACCACTCTCTCCCAGTGTGTGTGTGTGTGTGTTCTGTTTGTAAGTGTGCATACATGGCACATATATGACTACACAGTAGCATCTAGGGCTGTGTTGAAGATCACACAACCTGATCAACAGGGTTTTATTCCTGCACATTTATGAATTAGGCGACTAATCAAGTGTTAACAGAATAAAGATAAAGTGATGTTATATGACTCACCAGATGCACAATTACATACAATTCATTTGAAGGTCAGCAAACTGAGACCTTCACTTCACAATGAGCTGTTTGTGTAATAGAGAAGAGTGAAACAAATCAAGGCCAACCATTCACCATAACAACTGAACATGTTCCCTTTGCAAAATCATTTAATTATAATATTAAACTACAAAATGAACTGGCACACAAGCAAAACATTTAAAGGAACAGTTTTAAAATGATTCCTTTAACATCTAGTCTGATTCTTACATGCAAAATAACTTTTAAAGTTAAAAACCTTCAGATTTCATTCATATAATTCAAATAATATGTACCCATTTACTAAATAGCCAATTAGATTGTTGCACTTGAAATAAATAAGTTGACTTTCGAGAGATCATAAAGAGGCACACAGTGAATCAAAATGTTGAACAAATAAAAACACAGAATATGCCCAGAAAGCTAATGAAGAACTGTAGTACACACACACACGCACACACACACGCACACACACACGCACGTCTACATGAAAATACATTGACCTACATTCATTACCCTGAGACTTGCTCTTACCATAACTACAACCCTAACCTTCAATTTAAATTTTTAATCATGTACGTTATGGGGACTTGGTTTTAGTCACTGTAATGTGACTAAACAACTCCTCACAGTATGAGTTCTAACTGGACCACACACACACACACTCACTGTATTTCACAGTGCGTAATGAAACGCAGGTTGTTAACTTGACTGTGATTTGAATTACCGACTTATTCAGCAGCCAACTGGTTTACAAGCCAGCCAACAATTGTTAATCAGTTTTGATTATCTAATAAAATGACTAACTGATTATCACCAACCAAGATGACATTCTTGTTACTCACTCAGCCCTGCGAGCCTCAACAAAAAGATTCATATTGCAGAATTTTCAAATGTCAATTTATTTCCGAGTAGTCATTTCCTACTTTTGTTTACTCGTGATCTGCTACTTCTCTGTAATTTTGTACACACCCGATGCTACAGATGCTCTGAAGCAAGTGAAGTCAACACGACAGACTGTGTAAAGATTGGACACTTTCATCTCCGACAACAGAGGAAGTGCAGGAAGCCGAGTGTTGTGACTCCAGTGAAACTGTGTTAACAAATGCTGCAGCTTGGCTACATGCTACTAAAAGCTGCTAAATATTTCAGAACATAAGTCAACAACCAGAGCATGCGTTGCTGTTCGGAGGAGCCCCACTGCTCTGTACCTATGCATGTGCCTCACCTGTATTATTAATATTCACTTTTTAGGTTATGAAACTCTGTGATTACATCTGGTCCAACAATATCTACAGTGAGTGTGTGGGTGGTGTATTTTGAAGAGATGCACGTATTTAAACTCCTTATACTTGGAAAAAAAATAAAAAAAAATAATACTGTTAAAATAATTACTTGGACTGTCCACAAATTGTAGCCATAAAATCGTTTTACAGCAAAGCAATTGAATTTGGAAGAGAAACATGATGTTGGGGAAGAACTGAGTCTATGTAGTGTAGTTCTGTTGACGGCTGTTCAGGGTCGATGTTGGCTCAAACCTACTAAATATTTTAAAGATGTAAAAGTAGTGATGTCTTCCCCGTATTCTTTCAGCAGTGGTGGGCCAGACAGCAAGAAAACTGCCACAGAAAATATAAAAATTACTTTGAAAAATATGGTTTTCCTCCAGAAAAATGGATCCGCAAAAGACCCACTGCTTTTACTTAAAGGCTCAACTGTGGGATATTTTCATGTTTCTGGCAGCAACAGCTTGTTTTGTGTGTGAAAAATTACTGTAAATGTAACTCAATGACACCTGGAGTTAAGCAATTAATAAAAAGCTCACAGGCAAAAATATCTCCCTTTCTCTCTCTCGCTTTCCTTCTTTGTTCATAACTGGAAGCTTTAGGTAGAAAAACGCTGCTCTTTAATTATTTGCAGTCGTGTGTCGTTGTGCTAGCAGCACTACTGGCTGCCAGACGTGATCACACAGGCGCACTAAAACACTTTCAACGGAAATGCAACAAAACAAGAGTGATGGTCTAAGAACAAGTTATCTGCAAAATAATCAGCTAACAGGAAATACACAGAGCCACGTGTAAAATGTTGCAATAGTAGTGGCATGTGAGCAACAGCCTGAAGGAGCGAGACGTGTTAGTGTCACACGTGCATGAACGGATTATGAGACAACGGGCCCATGGGCACAAACATGTAACAGAACTCCTCCGATCCTACGCTGAAGAAACACCAGAGTGTCTGTGGTCATTTCATTTCTTTTGGTATCACTTTCTGTTTTTTTGTGGTTGAATCTCTTTGTAGTTCTTTTGCACCCATTTATTCTCATTTCTATCTCTTTCAGATCGTGTTGCATCTCTTTGTAGTTGTTTTGTATCTCTTTGTGTATTTTTGGATTGTTGAAGTCGTTTGTGTCTCTTTGTGGTTGTTTTGCTTCTCTTTGTAGTCATTTGGCATCTTTGAGGTCGTTTTGCATCTTTTTTTTGGTATGTATTTGTTTTGTGTGTCCTGAAATCATTTTGTATTTGTTTTGGTACTTTTGCATTTTTTATCCAAAGTTCTTTGTCGTTGTTTTAGTGAACTTCCACAAAGAAGCGATAACAGTCGGTTCCTGGAGCTTCCCCTTCACTGGGCCGACGTTTGGTATGAGGTCTGACATGATGCATAGAAACACAGAAACGCATGCACCCGCTCACACACATGCACACACAGCCTGAGGCTGACTAGTGGTTAGCATATGTTCATTGTGGTTAAGAAGCAATAACCTGTTCAGCATCAAGATAAGTGACCTCCTGCTTCTCTCGACCTAACATCCCCTCTGAGCAGCTTCAAGTCCACTGTGTATGTATGCTGTTGATCCATCATGAGGGCAGACGTGTGTTCACTGTCACCACGTGTCACTCTATGTGTGTCTAACAGTCTATTCGCCCACCGCCACGTCAGAACAGCTGCAGTAACACCTCAGGTCCCCAGTCCATGGCCGTCTGAGCCACAGCGAACACAGCCGCCCCGAGCGTGGCAGACAGCCCCCACACTGCCATCTTCACCATCCTGTTCCCCTTCCCCCACAGCTGGCCACGGTCCTGGGGTAAAGCCGCTTCCAGGCCTGAGTGTTGAGAGGCTATGAGCCCAAAACAAGGAGGAGGGGGGGGTCAGACAACGAGGGGAAGAGACAAGGAGGGGTCAAGAGGTTTCAGAACGCTTGAAGCTAAACCAAAGGAGGCTCAAGCTCCATTTTGTTATTGGGATCGGAAACAAACTGGGGGTCAAGGAAAGTCAAAACAATTGGAGTAGAGAGAAGGAGGGGTCAAAATATCACAATCCATTAAATATAACAACAACCGATTCTACACCATGAGCTTTAACTAATAACAGCAGTACTTAATTAACCTAAAGGCCAAATGGTTAACGACTTTACCTCGAGTCATACTCAGTAACCAGTTTATTAAGTACACCTCACTAAAGAGTTTAATTTAGCAGTCCATCAATTATTTATGTCTTCATTAAGCAAAGATCAGAGTTTGATGAAAATGTTTGATTTGTGGTGCTGTGTCGTACTGACACGTGTTTCTATTATTTTGCCCAGACACTTATATAAATATTAGATTCACCTCTAAGTATAAAGACATAAATGAAATCAAAACACTTCTGAAACAGTTGAATTAACCATAAACTGAATATTACAATCTTTATGGAAGTTGGATTAATTTCAGAGCCGTTTTATTAAACTACATTAGTTAAAGCTAAAAGGATCAAATAACGATTGAAAAGTCCCTGGAGCAGAGCAGCGCTTTAATTAGGTAGAATTAAAAAAAGACTATTATGTTATCTGACACAGTGATAGTGAACACATGATCGAATATTGTTCTTAACAGTTTGTGAAAGCTTTTGTCGTCAGCATCATGTGCGGTTTGTGCATGCTGAGTATTCTGTGAGTCCCTTCTGCTTATGTGAAAAGAGACAATGAAAGTTAATTAACATTATCAGATTTATCCACACATTAATTCCATGAAAGTATATGCAACTTAAAGTAAAATAATCTATCTTTGACAATTAAATGCATTTTGATATTTTGAGTGCATTTGAGAATTTAAAAAAACTATTATCCCCAAGTTCAAAATTGGACATTTCACCTTCTAGACTACATGATGCACATACACTGAAATGCAAACTACAAACAGTATTGGAGATGGGATGCAATATGAAAATCTTACAGGTTTTAACTTTCAAGTCACAACTTTCAAGTCACAATTCATCATCTGCCACAGTGAAACCAGGGAATGCCATAAATAGGCCCTCCCTCTTTCTGTTTTGCATTTCGTCTAAGATGCTGCTAATTGAATTTTGATGAAACCGCAAAGAACGGCGTGCATCAGTTTTATTATTACCACCGTTTGGCCTGAGGGAAATTCTACGACACACTTTTGATTACTCGTACATCACACACACAACGTGTCAGGTGCCGCTAATCAGGTTTTCCCAAAACCTATACGGGAATGATGCCTCTCTTTGTTCTCTTCTGGCATATTTTAATGTGCACTTGATTGGTCTGATGGGGGTGCTACAACATTTGTTTACTCGTTATTGATTGGCCCAAAGGCAGCATTTGTGGGGGGATGACATATTTACTGTTGCCTGGATTGGAAGAATTGTTCTCCCAAGTAGAGAACAGAAAAGCACAAAAAATGTGTGGATCCATCGAAAGATTTCGGTCCGGTAGAAATATTTGTTTTTAAAATCTCACAATAAATATTCATCTTTTTCACCAACTTCACAGAGTACCTGACAAGAATTCACGTGTCCGTACTGTGTGTATGTGGGGATTCCTTCTGTTGTAAGATTACAGTTATTTTTACCTTGTCTGGAGGTGGAGGAGCCCTGGGCCCTGGTGAGGCGTTGGAGAACAGAGTCTGGCCTCTGATGCAGAGTGGAGAGCTGAAACGCTTGGAAGGTGCTGATGGACAAACTAGAGAGGGAGAAAAAAGAGGGGGAAAAGGATGAAATAGAGGAAGATGGGAAAATGTCTGAGGCGAAGCACTAACAGAGGGAATTAAATGAGGAGATGGACGTATGGTAAAGTGACGGATCAAACAGGTGAGGAAGAGAGTTAGAGGCGATCTGAAAAAAGTGCTAATGCAGTAGCTCCTGTGTATTGGGAACTGTGCATTATTGGACATCAGTATCTTTCAGTGTCAGTCAGTCCAATTCCCACGTCAGTGATGTCACTTCCTGCCCTAAACAATGTCTGTAAGTAACACTGACAGGGAGAGAGAGAGACAATGATAGACTATGGGAAGAGAGAGAGAGTAGCTGTGTCTCTATTTTTGCTTTACACACACAGGTGACATAATAAATATGTTAAAAATAAATAGACGTTATGTTTCTCACCCTAATAGTCTCACTGGTTTTAAGTCTGGAGTCTATATGTGACGCCCTGTGTGTTTATTAAGCAGCATTACCATTTCTATTTCATTTCAGTAATTGCCTCCTCACCTCTTGCGAGATTGCAGTGCTGCCCGCTTGGCCAGTAATGATGGCGGGTACTGGCTGAAAAGTTCCTGGGCCCGAGCGATCAGGAGTTCATATGGGAGGTCCTGAGGGATGCGCGACAGGAGGTGGTGGACCATGGCCATGTCACACTCGGTCTGCTTCACCTCCTTTTCTCTGTGCAACACAATCTGAGGAGGAGAGGATGAGGAGATAAACGTTTTCACCCTGAGGTACGAGAATGTTGTGAAATATGAATTACAGCCTACGTGTTGTATGTTGGCTGTTTTCAGTTCTTATCAAGTGAAGCAGAGCAAGGCAGCAAGACAGGCAGATGAAGAGTTAACACCCCCCCCATGCTGTGAGCTGTACTCAGCCTTGGAGGAAACATGAACTACATTCTGCTTTGTTGTTTCACACACTTCAAACACAGTTCTCTCTATGCCCAGCCTCTACACACACACACAAACACACACATTAGTAAACAAACAAAATGTACACAATATTAAACATACTCAAAACCCTTCATGTATATAAAATGGGCCTCGTCACACACAAGTATGCAACAAAAACAACTGAAAGGACACATGTAGACTCACAAAACAAATGATTTTCACGAGCAAACATAGACTTGTATATAAAGATGGAGGACGTGCCTCTACTTCTTCCCACTATCCACAAGGTCACGTCCATTTACATGCTCGACCAATCACAAGTCAGTCTCAGCTGTCGATGATGTTTCACCCCATTTTTTAAACCATCCTTCAAACCATCAGAAAAACACTCGAACATCCATCAGTGTGAACAGAACAACCTAAACTGAGAGAAAGCATCTTTGAGAAAAGTGTATATGATGTGTACCATGACTTCATTTTGGTCCATATCCCATTCACTAACATGGAGTAGACATGGTTTATGACCTATACTGCAGCCAGCCACCAGATGGCAAACAAAATGCTTTGGCTTCCCTTTTGAAGAGCTGTCATGCTGTCCATCTTTATTTACAGTGTATATCTCACACATCCATGCTCCTGCAGCACACGACTGTAGCGAGTAGTAATTATGAACGAGTGTCAGACTGAAGACTCTACTCCAGAGTGAGAAAACAGAAACATCAAAAACTCTTCGTCATCTGTCTCTCCTCCTTCTCCATCAAATATCAGTCAGCTCTTCTCATCATTCTGCTTCCTCCTTTTTCCTCTTTCTATCTATCCCTCCATCTTTCTGAACTCTTCTTTCACTCTCTCTCTCATCTGTTCATTAGGAGGTATCTAATTAACTAGTTCAGTGACTTCACAGTGCTCTGCCTCACTCTGTGAATGTGTGTGTGTGTGTGTGTGTGTGTCTGGATTTCTGTCAAAACAAAGCTACTGCCTCTTGCTCATTTACTGTCAGCTTGTCGTCTTACCGTGGCAGCCAGGTAGATGGGCATCAGTGGATGTGATGCCAGGAAGAAGTCGTAGAGTCTGAGTGTGTGTTTGAACTCTGACAGGACGTGGCCGTACCATGTGATGAGCCAGGACAATGCAAAGATGGTTCCCACCTCCGCTCTACAAGAGGCAAAGAACACAGAGGCCACTAATGTTTAAAGACAGTCTGACGTGTTTTCAAAGTTCTGCTTTTTTAAATCTCATATTCTTATAGAAACCATTCTATGTCAGTTTTTGAATCTTGTGCTTTTTCAATTTTTGAAATTCAGCAACACGACACAGTGATGATCTTTCTGTGGAACTAGCAGAGGAAAATCAGCACTTTGATGCCCTCTAGTGGTAATTACATTACATTACATTACCTTCATTTAAGCAGAGGTTCATCCAAAGTGACTTAAAATAGGTTTCAAACTCAACAGGAACAAAACAAGCTGCAATTAAAAAAATCTAAATATGTATATCTTAAAAAACAACTAACATTGTGCATAGTGTTTTAAGAAATTAGATGTATGCAAGTGCTGATATCCACTGGTGACATCAACAGTACATTTCACTAAATGGTGTCTTTGCCTTTGTGTACCTGATCATGAAGTCATGCAGCTCTGCATCGACTTGCTCCAGTATAGGCATCAGGTAGTTTAAAATGTGTTTAGTGCTGTCCATGGTAGGATCCATGAAATCCCTGCACACAGACAACAAACACAAAAGTGGAATATTACTGGCATGTAAAAACAAAATCTAAAATTCGAGATTCTGGAAAGATGGACAACCTGAGGTGATAATTGGAGAGGGTGTCCAACATGGCAATGGCCATTCGCTCCCCAACAACCAGCAGTAGAGTGACGGCCACGTCATGGTAGCCCTGATAGTAATGGAGCTGAGGGTTACGTTTCAAAACCTTCAGTATGATGTCCATCAGCTGCTCCTGAAGCACGGCTCTCTCTGAGGATGGCATTCCTGAGGATCAGCAGGTTCAACCACAGAAAATCTTGTTAAACAGAGACAGTGGTTGGTTTTCTCAGAGACTGATAAAGCCTGGGCAGCCACACGAGGGAAGGACTTCATGAAAACACTAGGTAACTTTGTCATTGCCACTTTGTAAAATTTGAAATCAACTGAATTAAGGATTTAATATGGTGAATCAAACTTTGTCTCATTCCTGCTGTTTTTCTTTTTTCAGCCATGTCTAAAAATCCACAACCAACTCAGATTAAATTGACTCCCTCACATTTAGGTAAGACACTTTTCTCTGTTGCTTCTCTTAAATTGTAAATACTTTTTGTCTGACAGCTCAGGCTTTCTTCAGACACTAATGTCGAGCCCTGGTGGAGCTTTTAGTTGATTAATTATTAAGCTTCGCCAGATATCTGCATATTGCTGTGAGTACAGGGGTACAGTGTGATAAATGGCACTGTCCGCTATGCTGCTATCTTTAGAGATAGCAAACACATGGACACAGAGACACACACCTTTAGGGAACCGCTTCATGGATCTCCTGACATCCAGGAGCACCTGGTTGTAGTCTTTGTGGTTTTCCCTCACATCCCGACCTGCAACAGAAGAAACAGTGTTATTATAAGTCTAACTACTACCTGCACAAACAGTAGTGTCATGCAGTATTCTGACAACAAGTGAGTATTAATATCAATCATCCACTAACCAGGTTTATGTGGTAGATCATAGACGTTGATGTTCAGTAGTTTGGGCCAAACTTTCCTCCTGAGCTCATCAGTGAGGAGTCCACCTTTACTGCCTGCTGTTGTCCTCAGGGTCTCAATGTCGACTGGATCACTGCACAATGAAAAGTCAGGATTGGAAAATATTGCACAGAGTTAAAGTCTAGCCATTAAGCGAAAACACAACTTATACCAGCTCTTACATTTATTTTCTTTCAGTCTCATCTGTTTCTGTCACAAATTAACTTGCATCAGTCAAATTCAGTTACTATGTTCCCTCTAAATCTTTCTGACACTGAAGCATCTGTCCTGAACATACACGTGTGTCCAGTTGTCTAAGATGAATCTATTGTTTTAATATTGTTCAGCTGATTGTTGGACATGTTTGTTATTTGATTAATTTCATTAATCTTGTTCTCCTCTTCGTGAGAATTCCTGCGCATTTCACATATCATCTCACATGCCTCCTCCTCCTCATGATCCCCATCGCACTATTCCTCTGGGCACATGTGAGTAATCGTCATGTGTGAAATTAGCTTAGCAGGGGGCGATGAAGGTCACTGTGCAGCGGATAAAATGCATGTCATCTAATTGTGGAACGGCAAGTTGGACGAGCGGAGGGAGAAGCATTTCCAAATGAAAAAAACACAATGTGGCCTCTTGCTCCAGTGCTAATAGAAACATGAAAACCTGTTTGGATTCTAAAAAAGGGTGATTTAAGGACATTTTAGGGGAAAATCTATTCATTGATGACAACATTATATTAACTGGATAAGTCCAGAACACCGTAGTAAATTTGTATATATAGTCTTTCTTCATCAAAATCAGATGACATCAATTACCTGTAAAATAGATCAATAGTGTTTAACTAGAGCTGTTCTAAATGAGAAAATAAAATGAGTTTTAAAATGATTTAAAATAATATGACCTCTTACATGCCATAAAGAGCAGGACAATACATGTGCAATACATGGTCAGACTGTAAAAGATAATATGATTATAACCTGATCAAAGCCCGATGGATCTCAGCCAACTTCTGTTTCCTCCCACAATCCAGTTCTGTAAAGGAGGGACAAAGATGAGAGGATGACAGATAACAAATAGGGTGAGAAAGAGGAGGGATGATTATGAGGGAAGAAAACAATGGAGGGATGGAAGAAAGAAAGAGAGAAGACAGAGGGAGGGGAGACGAGACAGAAGAAGGGGGGGAAAGAAGAAAGGATAAGGGACAGGGAGAGTAATGATGAAAGAGAAGAAATATATTGAGAAGTCATGTTGAGAATATAAACAGATGCTAGGAATCATCTGAATTAAACATGTAAAGACAAATGAACTCATAAGAAGCCTACAGTCTTATGTTTATGCCCAAATGATTTGCTTATTATTTTCTTGGTTAAAAAATTAATAATTTCGAATTAGGGCAGGGCAACATAATGATATCAATAATTAAAGCACCATACATTTCATTAATAACAAAAAAAGGTTCAATATATATAATATAATGTGTATATACAGACATATATATTATCCAGCCCTATTTCGTATATATAATGTCAGGAAACTTTGTAAATGTCATGATTTGTAGGATAAATAAAAGTCTAATTGATTGTGAAACTTCCAAAGGTATATATTTGTGAGGATGATAGTTTTAACATTTAATGTTAAAACGATTTTTGCCATTTTATCAAAGCAAATCAAAATGATTTCTTACTAGTTTTGTCGACTGCATTTAAGCAAAATTTGACAAGTCCTTCCAGCTTTATTCAGAAGTATAAAGTGTCTTGATCTTTAACAAACAACTAGTATACTATCAGATTATCATATCAATACGTGAAACATGAAGTTTGGAACCAAGTGTGGAATAATGAACTCAGTGATGACACTTAGAAACAAAGAATAGTCTCCATGTCTTCTGTCTGGTGTGAGTGTCCATGTTGGCTCTGACAGACAGACGCCACGCAGGCAGCACCAGCAGATGTGTGGTTAAAGTTTCCTCTCACCAACAGATGAATAAAGATTAGAAGCAGGTTACAAACACACAGCTGGTGATTAGAGTCAGTCCGTGTCAACAGGCTGCACTAAGAGTATTAAGTTCACTGACATTTCACACATACTTCACTCTGATGTAGTTTCTGTCTGTGCAGACATTAGAGGGACATGTATAAATACCATAGACTGTATATAAATACACAGGCGGGTTTTAACGAGACAGTTGTGTTGACGTGAGTTGACGTGTATTAATATTAATTTTACCTTTGTTGATCTGTACTTAGCTGCTTCATGTGTGGTTGACTCACCTCTTGAGGAAGAGCCATTCTCATTCACCGCAAAACCCGCGTTTTGTTTCTTCTTCTTGAGCCTTTTCATCCCCTTTAAAAACTGACGACGGAAGAAGTGAGTGTGTGTCGCGTCATGAACGAGTTCACGATTAAAAAATCTTATTTATCAGATAAAAACACGAAGAACTCTCCAGACCGACAGCAGCTGCCTGACACCGGAAGCAGCTCAGACTGTCATCAGCCCCGGCGCGCTGCAATTGGTGGAAAATTACACGTGACGCAGCGCACGCATGGGATTGGCTTTCGTCCGACTCGAGCTGGAAACAGTTTATACACGTCTACAGATGCTTATTAATACTACTACTACTACTACTACTACTACTACTACTACTACTACTAATAATAATAATAATATTACAAAAGTATATAATAATATTACTATCAATAATAATAATATATGAACAATTTTCTCAACAAAGACACAAAATTATTCAAAAGAGGATAAAACAACAATAAAATCTTAGTTAACGAGAAAGATAAAAAGATTGCTTATTTTAAAAATGTAAAACATTAAATAGCAGTAAGAAACGATCACGACCATTTTAATAGCATGGAATAACTGTTTAAAACCAAACTCAACAGAAAATTGAAGACCTGAACATACATCAGTGTGATAAGAAACAATCGATAACGCCAGAAACCATGTTGGAGAAAATGTATTTCAACGTTTTGACACCAGCCACCAGGTGGCGACTGAGACACTTTGGCTTCACTTTTGAGAGCGGTCATGTCATCCAGTTTGTGTTTCTGAAATGTGTTTATAAACCTATATCATGTACATTATCCATGTCCGGAAACCAGACTGAAATTGAAATGGTTTACGGATGTGTTGTAAAAAGCAATGATGTCTTTGCTCTTCAGTAACTACAGCTGTCACGAGTTCTCGCGAGAAATGCAGCAGGAACATTGACATTGAGGCTAAAAACATGATGTAGATGCCGATTAGAGGCAAATTTTAACGTTCGGGGCTTACGTTCACTTGGAGGACATTTTATAGGCATTTTATATATTTTCAGTTGTTGTGTTTAAAATCGTTCCCCATTTACTTCAATTGTATTGGAAGCTGAAACTTCCCCCACCCGTCTATCGACATAGTCAAGTAGTTAATGAGTGACTTTTCCTTTTTGGGCGAACTATCCCGTTTAGAGTATTAATAATAAATGTAAAATATATATTATTATAATATATCACCAGGAGTCATAATCCTGCAATATGACGTCATTACCAGTGTAGAGAAAATATCCCGTAAAAAGTATCTGAAAGCGACTTTTTTCTCATGCCCACGAGCTCACTATATAAATGTATAATATATATGAATAAAAGTGTATATCTAGTGAGGTAGGTGTTATTGTCTAGAGATCACATTTTATAATGGCCGAAGATATACGTAAGCAGGAAATCCCAGTATTATGAAGCTGATCCGGAACTTGTGCAGACCTGGCAACCCTGCTGTCAAAGTGCACCTTGAGCGGATGAAGCTCCTCCAGCAGAGTCACCGCTGACTCACCGGCTCTCCCCGCCGCGCACACGCTTCATATCAGGTTCATCAGCGATGGCAGGCGGGCTAATGTAAGACGACAGCCGCCGAAATGAGCGACAGAGCCGATGCGAGAGGGCCCGCGAACCGCCGGAGGAGGACGACCATCTCCGGCGCTGCTGGCGGCGGCGGAGCGGCGACGGGGAGGCAAGCGAACGGCAGCAAGTTGCACGACGTGGGGGAGAAACCTCGACAGCATCCGGCCAAATCCAAAACAGAGGACGAGGTGCAGGGACACCCCGGGGAATGCAGAGAGATGTCCGGGCAGCAGCTCGCAGACAGTCCGAGGAAGGAGAGGAGTGCAGCGGAGGATATCAACGAGAGACTCAGGTAGACACTGATTTAAAAATAATACCACGTTATCCTCCCTTTGTCAGGTTTCTGTCACAAATAGTGTTTTGCTTCTCTGGGATTAAATGGTCCAGACACGACAAGTGCATGTATGATGGCTTTTGATTTAGACTTAGTACCATGTGGAAAGATAGGGAAGAGCTGCAAGTTGATGTGTAATATCACTTCATGTGCAACATTACTTCAATATCACTTCATTAGTAATATCCCTTTATGAGTAACATTACTTCAATATCACTTCATTAGTAATATCACTTCATGTGCAACATTACTTCAATATCACTTCATTAGTAATATCACTTCCACTATTATATTATATTATTTACAGTATTATATTAATTTGCGATATTGGAGTCATTATCATGTGCAATACTTGCTTCTCATTTGTCATTTCCAATACTACTTCATCTATATTTATTTTTGTCCAGTGTAAGTAGTAGTTTTTCCTTCATGTTGTTGATGTTTTTGTAACTTACCTTACATATATTGTTATATATTTAGGCACCGATCCTCTCTTACTCCTCATTAAACTTGTATATTTATACAAATAATAACATAATAAAGTGAAAATAATACATTATTAAGTTATTATTTGTAGTTTAAAGGAAGCTGAAATTCAGTTATTATAGTACTTACACTGGACTCTTCCCAACTAGATAAGTATAGTGTCACTTCCTGCGCCACGGTTACTGACAAACAACAATGGCATGTGCTTTTGCAATAATGTGACTACGTCTATATCTGCACGTTCTGCTGCTGGTCTGGTCTTGCTCCTGGAACTCGTCAGCTCTTCCCTCTTTTTCTTCCACTTTTTCTGACTTTCTATTATTTCTGTCTTCTTACCTCTCTTAGAATTCTCCCTCCTTCTTAATATAATATTCTTTCCTTCCTGCTCTCCTCTCCTTTCTCGCTCATCTCCTCTCTGTTTCTTCTCTGTCAGGTGGTGTAAACGTTATTGCCTAACCTCAGTTTAAACAATGTAAAATACCTTTCACCTTAATTTCTAAAATTTTTCATTGTCTGTTGCGACCTCATGTGATTAATTCATTTCAAAGAAAAATGGAACGGACAAAGTTTCTTTAGAAATTGCCTAATAATCCAGTCAGGCCACTTGAAGTTTAAATCAGTCTGTCTGGTTTCTTCACAGTGGTATTTCTAAGTATTTGTGATTTCATCAAACAGTCCTGTGTTTCTTAACAGAGGTTTGAGAGTTACTAGTTTGCACAGTGATCAAATCCCTGAGGTCGTGATTATGCAAAGGTAAAGAAAGATGACTAAGTCTTCAGTAAAACTGTGGGCCCTGTGTTGTCTTGCAGCTGTCACGTCCTGCAGGAGTCTCTCTTGAGCTCGGCCAGCGGCTACAGCAACTACAGGGGAATCCTCAACTGGTGTGTTGTCATGCTGGTGAGTAAAATGTGCATTTAGCACTAAACATGTTCCGTACTGTGACTTCCCAAAGTGCCCACCATCAGCAATGTAAACCCTGACACGGTAGAATATTGTTTTTGTGTTTGTATTGATTCATACATTCATCTGTATACATATACCTCAGATTTTAAACAGCAAAGCATTCAACCAACTGTCCAGTGTTTCTCACCCGAGGTTTGAGAGTTTCCAGTTTGCACAGTGATTCAATCCCAGAGATCATTACTATGTGAAAGGCAGGACGGGTGATAAAGAGCTGGAACTACCCTGAAGTAATCAGTAAAACTATTGTTTCCATGAGATTATGCTGTAACTAATCATACAGAGGCTTGAGTCCTCCTGCAGCAAGTTTCGTTTCTGTCCCGGGCTTCTTGCTGCTTGTCCTATCAGGTAAAATGCCCCAAAAATATCTTTAAAAAAAAGAGGAGTTTAAAACCGCAATTGAGCCAAAACTAGTCTATAAACGGGTTCTTCTTTGGGTCATAACACACCCCTCCATAAAACTTCATGGAAACCACATCAGTAGTTTTTGAGTAATCCTGCTGACAGAGAAACATACAAAAAGCCAATAAAAGCATAACCTCCTTGGTGGAGTTAATTTTTCATATGGACAATATGAACATTTTATTGTGAAAGCATTCCAGCCTTATCACGCAGCCCTGCCTTTAGTATGCAAGGACATCTGTTGTCTTGTATCTCCCTTTTTCTGTCTCTCACCCAGTCACACAAACAGGATATAACACTGCTTAGCACAACAGCACATTTGAATTGCAGGGCGTCTGTGGGCAGCTGCTCTAACAACAAAATTGAAGGTAGCAGCCCACACTCCACTTCCTCCTGGGGCTCAGGACTAGTTGAACCTGTTACATTTACACAGAAAACTTGTGGCGTGTCTTTGTGTGTTTAGTGTGAGTCTGATGAGTTGCTTCTTTTTGTGTTGTGCACATTAACCTAACCTAACATATGTAGATCAGCAGCTTGTTTTGTTTTGTCCTTGTTAGACATTGCCGTAATTTACAATCCAGATCAATCAGGTTACAGTTTAATGTCAGCTTCATTCATTTAAAAATGAAATATAAAGGGGAAGTTGAATAACATGTTGCTCAATATTCCAGCTTCGGGGTCAGTTTGGGTTGCCTGGCAATTTCCTCTCTGGAAACGCTGTAAAAGTACTCTGGTAGTACTGTAGACTCCATGATAAGTGTGATTCTGATTTTGGCTGCTTCAACCTTGCCTCAGATGCAGAACCCCACTGTTGCAACACTGGTGTGTCTAAGGTCAATTAAGGACAACAAGGCCTTCCTCAGTGATATTAACTGCCTGCCCTGTTCCAGTGGATGTGTGTGTGTGTGTATGCGCATGTCTGTCTATAGTTATGGGGCCAATTTTGGTTCAGTACCATTATTGTGAGGACATTTTGGCTTGTCCTTACAAAGTCAATGGGCTGTTTGAGGGTTAAGACTTGGATTCTGTCAAAACTATAGAGAGACGTGCATGTGTGTGTTATTTTAATAGGCCCAAATATCCAGGTAGCTGTAATCCTACTGAATATAAAATGGATCTGACTATAAATACAAAAGAAGTATTTTGGAAATAAATCCTACATGGAGACAACAGTCCAGAGTTTTATAAATACAACAAATACTTTTAAATACTTTACAGCTTTGTAGCTTGTATTTTAACACTGGACAGAAATGCTTCTTCAGCCACATGGCCTGGGTTCACTTCATTTACCCCCTGCAGAAGTGTCTTTGAGCAGGAAACTGAATTCCTGCCAACTCCCTTGGGGCTGCTCTGAACTTTGAACTCTGACCTTTCTGTGGACGAGGAGGAGAGAGCAGACACAATTTTGCCATTTTCAATATTGCACAGTTAGATTTTGCAATGTTATACGTGACGCTGCTCTCGTGTCCACGCTGAAGGTTACGGTCACTGGTTCAGGCGACATTCATAGTGGGATTAAAAATCACATCGCTGCAGAGCCTTGGCAGACGAGTGTGAAACAACAACCTTCTCAAGTATCACTGTCGTCATTATCTGGGCTGTGTCTTTAACTCATAAACTTTACTGTCATAAAAATTATCTAAACAATGTGTATATTACATCTACATGCATGTTGCCTCTCTGTTGAGTGCAGATCAGTATGAGCTCAGATAACTGATGACCGAGATAAAGCTGGACCCGGACCTTGAACTATAATACATAATATGATAATAAACTTTTCAGCAGAGGGTTGGGACGGGAATCAAGGTGTGATGGTCAAAGGAACGTGTTGCTAAGTTTAGACGGGAAGCACATCTGATCTTCATATCAGATACAGAGAAGCTTTTATACTGCAAGTGTCCCTCTCCATGAACTGCTCTGCATTAGTCCGACTGTTCTTCCACTTTTTAACTGTTGAACGGCACCAGACTGTTCGTATTCCTGTTCAAACACATTCAAATCTGCAGATTAAACATGAGCTGAGCCGTGTGCTAAAAAAATAATAAGCCAGATTTATCACTAAGCATTTTTAGCCTGTAAACAAAGGCCAGATTCAGTGAATGGCCACTTACATGACAACTTTACACTCAAGCACGTTATCTACCTAAAGACGGAAAAAAAAACTAAAGCACAGCCAGCACATTAACCATTCAGCCAACCAAAATGCCTATGTGTACTTTTAACAAATCAAGCTTTTCTCTATTAAACAAACATTTGCAATTTTTTTTTTAATTTGGAACCAAAGAATTCTAGGAAATCTATTTAAAATGTATTTTGTATGATTGTAGTTGTGACTGTGGATGATTCTCTTGTGGCTCTTGTGTCGTCTCCCTCAGGTGCTGAGTAATGCACGTCTCTTCTTGGAGAACATTATAAAGTGAGTGAACTCTCACCTACACACAATTTAATAATATACATTTATTATGCCTTGTTTCATGTTTATTATGTTTCCTCATCCAGGTATGGCATCTTGGTCGACCCTATCCAGGTGGTGTCTCTCTTCTTAAAGGACCCCTATAGCTGGCCAGCAGCTTGCCTGATCATTGGTACGGACCTTATATTTTACTACATTAATATTATCTAAAGATATTGTGAATCACTTTTAACCTGTTCATGTTGAACTGACCAAACAGGTGCTGTGTCTCTATCACCTTTAATTACATCTAGTTAATCACATTTACATGGTGCCTGTGTACAATATGAAACAACAATGAAATAAATTTAACATCATCAGTCTGTGTAGCTGTTGTAAAAAAGGTTTTCTATGTTCAATGTTCCAGCATCTAATGTCTTCATCTTAGCCGCCTTGCACACAGAGAGACGTCTGGCTCTGGTGAGTCTTCACAGTGATTTTCATACTTTTTTGCACATTGGACAAAACTAATTTTCATTTATATCCTGTGATAACATTTCAACCATTATGGACGGTTCAGAGTTGACCTATTTCTGAACAAACATTTTTCTTCTTTTTGAACTTTGACATTATATTTGTTCAGGGATTTGGTCAAAATTGCATCTGCACTGTTAGATGAAGCTATAAGAGAACTTTGAGGATGTTTGTGAGAAACAGGATCTTGACACTTTCTCCGGTCTACAATTTAAATTCCACACTCCAGCACCTGCCCCTTTTATATCTGCTCTTAACCTTGATATGAACAACACTACTGATCCAGATTAGATTATATACGACGGGTACAGTATTTTATTTGAATGAAGCATGAGCCCTCGTTTTGCACAGTGAAGAAAATTTGCTCTTCACTCCTTTATCAACTCCTTCTTTCATCTTTTCAGGGCACCATTTCCAAAACAACAGGACTGATCCTTCACGTTTTTAACCTGATATCTTTGTTGATCGTTCCTTCAGCCACAGTGCTCTCTGTGACCTCCATCACCCCAGGTACATGTAAATAGATACAGGAGATTTCTTATATGACATATACATGTAAAGGACTTTTTAATAAGAGTGTTAATGTGAATATTTTGATGCTAAGACAAAAATATGGGTCAGTTGCTTCAGAATTGACAATCAAATGATAAGTGATCTAAAGTGATGACCTTTCATCTATATTTTATTGCTCTTAGTCAATAACCAGTGTGTGTGTGTGTGTGCGTGTGCGTGTGTCAGTGGGTGGCGTCCTGTCCCTAGGTGTCTACACAGTGCTGTTTCTCAAAATGTACTCCTACCAAGACACCAACAGGTGGTGTAGAGAAATCAGACAAGCCAAAGCCAAAAGACTGACACGATCATACTCATGTAAGTATATAAATAAACACACACACACACACACACACACACACACACACACACACACACACACACACACACACACACACACACACACACAAACACATACACACACAGCAAATGTTGAATCATCTCGACCGAGGCCTAGAAACAGCTCATGATGCTGTGAATAAATCGAAGAATGGATTCACACTTGTGTCTCTGCTCACTGAACAGAATGTTTATTTTGAATTTGACATTTGTGTACTGTTACTACCATCTAGTGGTAAATGTACGTTTTTTTGGCCAAAACACACAAGGTTTCAAACAAACAGATACAGATAGGTAATATCTGACTTTAACACTATGTATTTTTAAGTTATTTTAATTCTTGAATATGAATGCAACATGATGACTTTCCGTCTATACATTGCACGAGTAACCCTTAAAATTGCCTTTTCATTTTTCAGGAACAACAGTAGAAAAACATTGGAATGATAGTTAATGGAGATTCAGCTCATTAGAGAGACAAGCAGTTTGTTACCATCTGTATTTGTGTGTTTCTCAGGTCCGTCTGTGGCTCAGTCCAATGGTTCAGCAGTTCACACTCATGTCTCCTACCCAGGAAACCTGACCCACAGAGGTGACGACGCCGTGACGCCTGCACACACATGAACTGCACAGTTTATAATAAAACATTTCAATAATGAATATTATTAATACCTTATTTCTTTGTTTGTCTTCAGACATGTACTACTTTGTGTTTGCCCCGACTCTCTGTTACCAGCTCAACTTCCCACGGTCACCTCGAATACGTAAGAGGTTCCTGATGAGGAGACTTTTTGAAATGGTGAGAGGGAAAACACACACACACACACGCACGCACACGCACACGCACGCACACGCACGCACACGCACGCACACGCACGCACACACACGCAGGCACAGTTGACAATGTCATTTAGATGACAGGCATGCATGTTTTCTTTCAATCATAACTCGCTCTTTCTTGCAGCTTTTCTTCATGCAGCTGTTGGTGGGATTGATACAGCAGGTATGTACAATATTTATATGATTTAATAATTATTTAATAATAACAAACTTATTACTGAAGCGGCTTTCCAAACAAAGGTACAAGATGCTTCACAAAATGAAATGAAATGAAAAGTGAAAAGTGCAAAGTTAGCAAATCATCAGCAAAACAATGAAATATAAATATAAAAATGATACAAACTACTTGAATCAAAGTCTTTTCATATTTCAAACAACATTAATTCATTGAAATGTGTCTCTTTCAGTGGATGGTTCCCACTATACAGAACTCAATGAAACCATTCCAGGTGAGCATACTGTACATACAAACACTTAACCCTTATATATAATCCCCTTCCTGCAGCCTGGCTAACAACCTCTGGCCTAAATTGAAATCATATACTGTAAATTGAATTGTTTCAGTATCTACAAGGAATTAAAACATAAAGACACTTAAAGCTGCAACTGCAACTTCTTGAAGAAAGAATGTAATATTCTCGTGTCTCACAGGAGATGGACTTTTCTCGGATGGTGGAGCGCCTGTTGAAATTAGCAGTGAGTATCATCACAGGGTCGAACAGGATTATTATTTCATCACTTAACCTGTCAAAATGAAACCCTGGAGTTGTCAGGCGAAAGTTAATGTGTATATCTGATAGAAGGAGTAGCAACATGGCAACACACCCACACATCTTTCCCCGATTTCTCCCACTCTCCTCACCTCTCCCTCTCCTCTCCTCTCCTCCTCCTCTCCTCTCCTCTCCTCCCCTCTCCTCTCCTCTCCTCTCCTCTCCTCTCCTCTCCTCTCCTCTCCTCTCCTCTCCTCTCCTCTCCTCTCCCAGGTCCCTAACCATCTGATATGGTTAATATTCTTTTATTGGT
The DNA here is from genome assembly GCF_024713975.1 of Paralichthys olivaceus. Taxonomy (NCBI): domain Eukaryota; kingdom Metazoa; phylum Chordata; class Actinopteri; order Pleuronectiformes; family Paralichthyidae; genus Paralichthys; species Paralichthys olivaceus. The sequence continues at coordinate 7,086,645 of NC_091112.1, forward strand.
TTTTCCACTCATCTATGAACTTTGTGGCAGAGCTGCTGCAGTTTGGAGACAGAGAGTTCTACAGGGACTGGTGGTGAGTACAGAGTTCGTACAGTAGAAGTATTTGTTCACATGCAACAATATTCGTACATTTTAGGATACTCTGACAAGACATGAAAACAGGCACACATGCTCCGTTTGTCAGTAATTTGATTCGATTTTTTTCCATTTAGCTAGCTCGTCTTGAATGTGCTAATGAAAACAATTATGTACGTGCCAACAGACCATGTATCTTGTTCATTTTAGGAACTCTGAGACTGTCACCTACTTCTGGGCCAACTGGAACATCCCAGTACACAAGTGGTGTCTCAGGTGAGCATCATTTTTCAACATTTACACCTTGTTTGATGTTTTGGCTTCATGTTGAGCTACTCTAGGGTTAGAGTTCTCTGTCGCTGCAACAGAAGCACCTATCTTATCTTTGAAATTAAAAACCTAACAGTGTATACACACTGTGTGACAGGCCATCTAGACCCAGATTCAGACGGCCTCATGTGCTCCTTACACAGGTCGCGTAGGGCTGCACAAATTATCCACTGATCCTGTCTCACTGTCGGTCTTTCTTCACGAATAGAGAAAAAAAACACCACAAGAGTCACTAACCCGTCATACGTTTTCATTCAGATTGAAGAGATAATGGTCAGCAGGATTTGTTAAGTGCCTGTGAGCTACAGTCTTTGTTTGTTACAGACACTTCTATAAGCCAATGTTGAGGAAGGGGGTCAACAAGTTTCTGGCTCAAACCGCAGTCTTCCTGGTGTCAGCCTTCTTCCACGAGGTAAATCAACAACACTGACAACAATCCTCCTTTAGGGAACAGTTTGTTGTGGACAATTGTTTAAATCAGAAACAACAGAGAACATTGTGTAATTAATGTAATTTACCATCACTGATATGTTAATTAAAATGTCATTTCTTATTTGAAAAAGTTCAAGGAACTGACTCCCTTACAGTTTCTTCCTCTGGATTGAAAACACATCTATTTACTCCTCAAGCATAAAAAGAAAACAAAGATTGCATTAAGAGTTTTTATGATAAAAAATCCTTGTTCCGTTGTGTCTGTCCTCTTCAGTACCTGATGAGTGTTCCTCTGAAGATGTTCAGACTCTGGGCCTTTATGGGAATGATGGCTCAGGTGAGACACGTTGAACTGTCACAAATATCTGTTTTCTCTCATCTGCACTCCATCCCCTGCCAGCACACTTTTACACAAGCCTGTGCACGAGCTCATTTTGACCTCTCAGCTTTAACCTCTGCAGGTTCCTCTGGCTTGGTTTGTGGGTCGTTTCCTAAATGGAATCTATGGAAACGCCGCCGTGTGGATCTCCCTCATCATTGGCCAGCCTGTCGCCGTGTTGATGTATGTCCATGACTATTACGTCATTCATTACGGGAGCAGTACATAGTACTGGATCAATGCTCCACGCAGCTTTGGAGCCACAACGTTGTGGTCAGCCTCCAGTGTAATGAAACCCACCATCATGACCAGATCTCAACAGGATGTTTAAAGTCTGAGCTTACAGAGAAAAAGACATTTGTATTTCTGTTATTTGAATAGATCCCATGCATGATTTTATCAAAAACAGAAGCAGATGTGTTTTCCCCAATTTGCAGATATTGGTGGTGGACGATCCAGGTGAGTTGTCCTGCCTCGGCTTTTAACAATGGCTACAGTCACACTTTTTACATTAAATGTGTATATATACACACACACATATGCCGCTCTTTGATCCAATGCAGTTGTCAAGTATCACATATATTTATATTAAAACGATTTGCAAGAAAATGTAAAGAAAGGACCCATCACCAAAAAAAAAGGTTTATGAAAAGGTTTTTGTGTAACAGTCAAAGCTACATGTGTTATTTACCTTGGTATGATTTGATTTTATGTGCCAAATATTTCATTTTGTACTATTTGTTTATGTGACTGCAGTTTTATTGTGCCATCTTCTTTTGTTGAATGTAAATTATGCAGTTTTGATTTTACTGATCTGAGCCAATGAATGTTTTTTGCACTTTAAAGAGATGCATGCTTTTAAAGCAATAGATTTCTATTCATGTTTTTGGTTCATCTGAGGAAAATATGTTGTTTTAATATAACTGTACGTTCTGTAACATCCTAGATGATGTTTTTTTTATTTGATTCAGTTTGTATATTAAATAGTTTTCTTGAGCTGATCTTATAGCTAAAGTTACTTGAGCCTGACATCATTGCCAATCTGGATATTGCCACATAAAGGTTGATAAAGGTGTATTGTTATTTTAGTTAATATTTTAATTTGTCAAACACCAAATGAGATATGAGTTTACATGTTAAAATCAGACTTTTAATTTTTTTTTAAAGTTTCCCATGTTTTTCCCTCGTTGAAAACATTTCAGGGAAACAATGTTGTTCAATCATAAAAACTCCAGTCATCAAAAACTCTGTTCACATTCCTTGTTGAAAATGATAAGTGCCTGTCGCTTTAACACCAGATCGAAAAAATATATTTACAGTTTAATATAGAAACTACACAGAAGCCAAATACTTCAAAAGGAAAGACATTTTTTCTCTGTAGCCAATAGATTCACAATGCATTTGTATGTATGGTGTTTCGAAGTATTTGGTAATCTACTTAAAACTTCCTGTCCTTACTTCAAATTCTGCTCCACGTGTATTCTAACTCTTTAGCAATATGAACCTTTTTCAAATGTCTGACTCAATGTTTTTCTGTTGGAGTTGTTTTGTTTATGAGTTGTGTATAAATCTATAAATGACATTAATGGTATTTCAGTGCACACATGGCAGCTTTAATATCTTCTAAGTCTGACCCACTTTTACCAACATGTGATTCTGTGTATGTTCTGTTAGCAGCAGTAAGTACATAAGATTTGAGTCTGGGAGAGTTTTTCTACAAAATACAAATCACATGGCTCAGTGCATTCTTGTTAACTGGGAGGAGAGAAACAATGAAGAGTGAAAAAGACAACTCCAACTACTAGAAATTTAGTTTAATTGGCATTATTTGGTAAACAGACTCAAATTAACTGTAGCAATATGGAATAAATGATTCATTTTATTTGCATGATCCTGATATGGAACATTTATTTCCTGAGTTCTTTACCTTTAACTCTGCCTTGCTTTTAGTTTTTCAAAAGATTTCTTGTCAATGGAAACACAAAGCGACCAGATGCTGAGCTGAGTTTAACATAAGAGAGTTCTCTTTGTCTTTTGAGATGTGGTTATCAGAATTCTAAGAAGATAGCCTTTTTGTGTTATTTATTTGCCTGAAATTAGCCCAGTTCTTGTCTTGGAATGTATTGTTATTTGTTGATACCATTAACTGAAATCCAAAGTAAAACAAAGATTATATGTTTTAGGAATGAAAATAATTTCCACTGCTTTTTTTTTAAATGATTTGTGTTGTTGGATAAAGATCATTTATATTTGATGAATGAACTTGTCTATTTTTCTTTGTTTCTATTGCCAAAAATGTGCGTTTACCATTTAATGACAATTATTTATCAGAAGAAAGAGAATGAAGCAGATAGAAAAAGAAGAATGGAGGAAATGAGAGGTGAAAAAGGTCTATTCCTGCAAGAAGGACACACACAAAACAGACAGGTATTAGACAAACATCAAATATCTGCATGAGTATCATACCATAGAGATATTTGTCTGTGCATGGAGGTGCATGTCTCACCTTGGCCTTCTGATTTTTCATGTCAAGTTTAAACTCTGCTGGGGTCTCGTCCTCAGAGTATTGTCTGTCAGTGAAATACACCCTCCTGATTCAAAGGTTGGCGTGGATCTAAGAGAAAAACACATCTGACATTAGCAACAGAAAGACAATACAACATTAAACATTCGATTTAAAGATTTTACAGTCTCATCAGCTGAAGTAGCATCTGAAGACAGCTCGTTTCTTGGAATGAAAATAATTACCACTGCTTTTTATTTGAAATGATTTGTGTTGTTGGATAAAGATCATTTATATTTGATGAATGAACCCTGTCTATTTTTCTTTGTTTCTATTGCCAAAAATAGCAACTGCGTTTACCATTTAACGACAATTATTTATCAGAAGGAGAATGAAGCAGATAGAAGAAGAAGAATGGAGGAAATGAGAGGTGGAGAAGGTCTATTCCTGCAAGAAGGACACACACAAACAGACAGGTATTAGACAAACATCAAATATCTGCATGAGTATCGTACCATAGAGATATTTGTCTGTGCATGGAGGTGCATGTCTCACCTTGGCCTTCTGATTTTTCATGTCAAGTTTAAACTCTGCTGGGGTCTCGTCCTCAGAGTATTGTCTGTCAGTAAAATACACCCTCCTGATTCGAAGGCTGGCGTGGATCTAAGAGAAAAACACATCAGACATTAGCAACAGAAAGACAATACAACATTAAACATTCGATTTAAAGATTTTACAGTCTCATCAGCTGAAGTAGCATCTGAAGATAGCTCGTTCCTCCTCTGTCTCTGTGCACTGACCTGTACACGCACCGTCTCGACATACTTCGTTCCATATGCCTTATTGGTGAAGTCTGAAAGGTTTAACTGAAGCTGATTCCATCCAGCATCCAGCTTCATGGGCATGGTGCAGATGAACGGCCCCACTTGTGTCGCGGTCCGAAAGTTACTCCACCGAAAACGACGCCGGACATTATGATCATCCAACACCTGAGAGTCGCAAACATGGGGGAGATAAAATGAATGAGCAATGACTCCCAACACCATAAAGAACAAAACCCAGGATAAAACATCATCCCTGGGTGTAAAGGTTCAGTGTGTATTATTTAGTGACATCCAGTGGTGATGTTGCATGTTGCAGCTGAATACCCATCACCTCACCCTCCCCTTCCAACCATAAAAGAGAACCTGTGGAAGCCTTCAGTTGTCATAAAATCTCATGTCTTTACATGGCAGCCTCAGTAGAATGGACCCGCTCCTGATGCTAATATAAAGTATTTAAATATAAAGGGCCCATTCTCAGGTAAAGTGACCAACAATTTGTAAAATTTAGATGAAACACACTACTAAAAACATCATTAGGATTATTTTATATTCAACTTCTGCCAATAGATCCCTTTTATATAAATCATACACACTGAATCTTTAAGGAATACATGTGTGCCTTCCCCACCTGGACCTCAAAAGAGAAATACTTTTTGAGGTTCTTTATGGTCATGACCAGAAAAGGAAACTTGATGCCCAGTGTCTTCTCTGGTTCTGCAGGACACGTGATGTAGGTGGTGCTGTAGGGGTCAGAGAGGTAAGAGCGTGAGACAGGAGTAGAACAAATGTGTTAACACAAGATGACCTGAGCTGAGGGATGAGTTAAGAACTTACCTCACGTTCACCCCTCCGATTTCCAACACCGAGGAGCGAATGTCTTCATCCATGATTGTATTGACGTGGCCATTTTTCACCTATGAACATAGAAATATGTGACATTTTTTGGTTAAATATAGAGAACTCTGCACATTATATCTGTATAACAACACAAAGCAGCAGGACAGATGTGCAAAGAACATATTTGAGGATCTTTATAGTCACAGTTACAGTTTGTCAACCAGCGAGATCAGCACAACTTTGATTGTTAAAATGACAGTCAATTAAATAAGATATTTACAATTTATTGTATTATGTTTAATATCTGTCAGGCTACAATTCAGATGCTGATGTGGATGGAGTCAGTCATATGATGAAGATATTGTCATTGCATTTAAAATCTTTAAAGTGTTGTAATTTGACCTTAAACTCTCTTTAAAAATGTCATTAATCATTATTATTATTGTTGTTAATATTATTATTGCTTTTACACTGTGCCTTCTGGCCCTCCGTGTAACCTACTTTATTTACCTTCAACATTCATTGAGAACAGGGCCCTTTCAGGCTATAACGTTTTGTTAAAGTTCACTCACGTGCGTGTCCCAGATCTTCAGAGGTTTGCTGCCGATGCCGTAAAAGATGGAGAGGAATCCGCTCTGAAAAGTGTTTTTAAACATGTTCTACAGTCTGTTGCTAACCTTTGTGTATAGATCAAATTTCACTATTGCTTCTCAGTCCGCTGCCAACAATTCAAAGAAGCTCCAGTTCAGTGAAAAGCTAAACCATAAAACTCAAGGTATATGCATTACTGCATCTGCAACATCAAAGGTTAACAGTTCGATCAGTGGTTCTACATCAAAGGACAACCCATGTACCTATACTTTTTCTTTGTTTGGAGTGAAAGGAACCATTGACAGGATTATATCAAACAAATCCAATGATCTATAGGCCTATAGGCCAAAAGCAATGACATCACATATGGGAAAAGTTGTGGAAAAAAAAGATTACGGAAAGATTAGCATACTATATGGAAAGCAGAGGAATGTTACCATCAGAGTGTATTTAGGGAAGAGGGACCATGGACCGGGTCATATGCTTGGAAACAGCAGTTAAGAAAGAACAAGTTAATGAATAGTCTGTAATGACAGTGTCTGTAAGCCCCAACATTCAAATTTGACTCAAATGGGGTCATTTGCATCATGTTTTTAGCCTAAATGTCCTCTGATATCTTCGTGGTTACTGCTAGAGTAACTGCAGCTATCACAAGTTCTCGCGATCCTCACGAGTTCTCACTAGAACTGCAGCAGAAACTAGGAGAAGGATGAATAGGAGACTTTAAATATCAGCACACAAAACTATAGTTTTATTGCAAAAATATTGTTAAACAACGATTAATTGAAAAAACTTTATTGAGCAGAGAACACAAGACATCACTCAGAACTCTAGCTCCAAAAGGACTATATTACAAATTTCATCACACAGGGAGCGATGCAGGTGGAGAAGGTCTACTGCTGCAAGACACAGACAAACAGACGAGTGTTAGACAAATATCAAATATGATTATTGTACCACATGTACAGATATTTGACTGTGTGTGGAGGGGCATGTCTCACCTTGGCCTTCTGATTCTGGACAGGCAGATAAAGTTTAAACTCTGCAGGGAGCTCGTCCTCAGAGTACAGTCTGTCGGAGAAATACACTCTCCTAATGCGACAGTTTGCGTGGATCTGAGAGAAAAACGCATTAAACAACAGCAACATTAAACATCCAATTGAAAGATTTTACAGTCTCATCAGGTCAAGTAGCATTTGAATATTAATAATAACACATTTTATTTATAGGTGAACTCAAGGTCACCTTCCATGGCAGAGATAAAAACACAACAACAAAAATAAATGTATCAAAAACATCAATCAAATGAACAGTGAATAAAACATAGTTTTGCAAAATGACTGCAGTCGATGAAGGAGCATGAGAATGGTTAACAAGGAGTTGAGATGAAACTGTTTTTCCCAGGATTTTGGAAAGGTAGTTAGAAATAGGATGAAAGTTATTGAAATTGTTTGGGTCTGAACCAGGTTTCTTAAGTACAGGAGTTATTTTAAAAGCTCGTTCCTCCTCTGTCTCTGTGCACTGACCTGTACACGCAGCGTCTCAATATAATTTGTTCCATACGCCCTCCTGGTGAAGTCTGAAAGGTTGAACTGGATCTGATTCCACCCATCATCCAGCCTCATTGGCATAGTGCAGATGAACGGCTTCACTCGTGTTGTGCTCTGGTAGTTACTCGCCCGAAAACGCCGCCGGACATTTTTATCATCCAACACCTGAGAGTTGCAAAGATCGGGGAAGAAAGAGTGAGTGACCATGAATCCCAACACTACGAGCAACAAAACTCAGAATATAAATCATTCCTGGGTTTAAGGAATACATGTGTGCTTTCCCCACCTGGACCTCAAAAGTGAAATATTTCTTGAGGTTCTTTATGATCATGACCAAAAAGGGAAGCTTGATGCCCAGTGTCTTCTTTGGGTCTGCGGGACACGTGATGTAGGTGGTGCTGTAGGGGTCAGAGAGGTACGAGCGTGAGACAGGGCAAGAATAAATGTGTTTACACAGGTTGACCTGAGCTGAGGGACGATTTTAACACACACACAAACTCACCTGACGTTTGTCCCTTCAACTTCCAACACCAGGGAGTGAATGTCATTGTCAGTGATTCGTTTGATGTGCCCATTTCTCACCTGACAACACAGAAACATGTGATATTTTAGGGTAAAAGAGCCTTATCACCATCGCTCCACTTCCCAGATATGAGTTTGTTGCAGATTATTTCTCATCAGTAAAAAAACTAGAGAGAAGTGAAAAGGATTTGTTTGTTTGTCAACAAGAGAGAACTGACAAATGTATTTTTTAACTGTAAAAGAGATCCTGCTCACTTTTAATACATTTTAATGTTACAATCAGCTGATCATATTTTATGTATTTATATATATATATATATATATGGGCTATAGTTCAGAAGGTGGCAGGATGATGAAGTTACTGTTAATCCATTTTAAAACACAAACACACTATTTATTGTAATATAGGAAACACTCAACTGCGGCAGAATATCTTCACTCACAGGAATAACACATCATTAACATGACATTAACACAGGGACACTGGATCCATGACGTATACTACACCACAACCGATGCTGCAACAGCTAGTTAGCATTAGCACGTGATGCTACGGAAGCCAGTGGTCGGCTCAGGGGTGTCACTCACCTTTTTGTCCCAGATCTGCAGAGGTTTGCTGCCGATGCTGTACAAGATGGAGAGGAATCCGCTCTGGAACGTGTTTTTAAACATCTTCTGTGTTCGTGTTTCGATCCACCGCCACTGCAGCTCTCAACTCTTGTTGTTTACAGTTTAGCTTTCCGTTCCCAACGCTACCGCCTCCGTGGAGGAACTGGATAACCTTAGTTCCGCTGCAGAAGATTCACAGAAGCTAGGGCTCGATAAAAAAAGCACAAACACCGTCAGAGTCAGTTCGGTTCGTGGCGGTCGCACGGTTCCGTTCACGGAGGCGTGAAGTGAACAGCCTCTCCGGTCTTTTACTGTTGCTAAGGAACAGAATCGCTCGGTCTCGCTTTCACGTCGACTCTAAAAGCGTGACCCACCCCGGTTGCCTTGGCAACATAATGCTGGAACGTGAGCCGCGTTCATGAATGAATAAATTAAATAAATTATAAAAATATAAATTAATAAATCAATTGATAGATAGATAGATAGATAGATAGACAGATAGACAGACAGATAGACAGATAGATAGATAGATAGATAGATAGATAGATAGACAGATAGACAGATAGATAGATAGATAGATAGATAGATAGATAGATAGATAGATAGATAGATAGATAGATAGACAGACAGACAGACAGACAGACAGATAGACAGATAGATAGATAGATAGATAGATAGATAGATAGATAGATAGATAGAAAGAAAGACAGATAGATAGATAGATAGACAGATAGATAGATAGATAGATAGATAGATAGATAGATAGATAGATAGATAGATAGACAGACAGACAGACAGACAGATAGATAGATAGATAGATAGATAGATAGACAGATAGATAGATAGATAGACAGACAGATAGATAGATAGATAGATAGATAGATAGATAGATAGCCCCCACCACTGCAATTTTGTTTATTTCTATTTATATAGTGAAGATGCTTTTGCAATATTACTTATATTATGGTCACTTTACATTACAATACTTTAAAAAAAAATCAAAACTGATTGAGCAGAGGCCCAAATATCCAGACTCTAAAACATTCTCGTAAAGCTACTTGATAACTCCCCCCAAAAGTTTAATTCCCACAATGCAATGACAGCCAGTCTCTGGAAATAGACCCACACACGACTACATGTCTGCACTTCACCCTGTAAACCTCACTAAAGTGTCAAGGACATCCTTCCTCTCTGTCTGCAGCACTTTCAACAAGCCGGGCCAGGAAAGGTCTGACAGTTGTTTCAAATATTTGAACAAGCTGAGAAACAGTCGATCAAACATTCACCAGCCACTTCAGCACCGGTATCGCAAACAGAGGGAGGGAATAAATCAAAAGTCTACAAGCCTATTACTTGAATTGTTTGACACATTAACATGTACAGGTATTGTACACAAACGCAAACTCACAAATGTAGCCGGAGTGCAGAGTGGCGACCACCTCTCCAGCTGTTTACGTTACTGTGTTTTATGAGGTGCTGCTTCTCTCCACCTTATATCTGTGGTCAAATGAATGTCTGCATTTTCCTCTCCATCTTTTTTTCTATGCGTTCTCCTTCTTTCTCTTTTCTCTGGCCGGCAGCTGCAGGAGAAACATCTAAAGAAACTGTTTAAACTGCTTTGACTCTTTCTCACTTTTATACCCCCCCACCACACTCTTCTTCACTGACTGGGTCAGGTATTTACACAGAAACATATGTAAGGTTTCAGTGTTGGACCACCCCAGAGACAGCTTTAAATAAACTTTCTTAAACCAACACTTAAATAAAAAAGTCCCTTGTTTCTGTGTCTCAGTATTTGTTTTCTGCATTTTGCTTTCCAGTAACAACTCTTTACTCCCAATCCAATCAGCTGCTGCATCCAGTGGATGTGTCCAATCCTCAGACATGTTGATTTGCTTTTTCCCCTGTTTTGTTTCTAACACTATCTTATGTTCTTAAGTTTATTCAGCTGCTCTGACAGGAAAAACAAATCATTTTTCTCTGTCATCAATGCAATTGTGCCAGAAATCTTGTTTTGTAAGGAATATGCTAAGTTTTTCTGTTTCCTTTCCTCAATCTTCCTCTTATCTGTTCCCAATCACTGTTTCAGATATCAAACAACTCAGCAGTAAGCACAGATGACCAGAACGAGAATGGAAATTGGGTTAAAGTGAAAGGAAGAAAGAAGAGAGTTGGAGATGACAAATAGAAAAAAAAGGAAGATCAATTATTTTCTACACATGTGACATGAGGATAAAGAGGAGGTTCAGCTGCTTTACTCTGCTGGAGAAATGATCTTTTCCCTGATTGGTTCATTTCCTAAATCTGTCCTCGCTGTCCTGTGTCCGTCTGTTGACCGACACAGACCAAAGACACGGGAAGAGAAGAAGAAACAAGCGGGAAACTCCTCATAGTCAAACTTTAATATCTGGACATAAACATCAAAGCTTGAAGACATCCAGTGTGGATGTTTTTCACCGTCCCCTCGTCTTCACCAGGTATGTTTCAGACATTTTAGATTCCTGGTTTCACCTGTTTTCTCTGTAAATAGTTTCAGGCAAGCTTAGATCATATTATCATGAACTTGGTCTCACACTGAACATCACTCTGCCTTAGTTACCATATTAAACTACCTGGTTTTAGACTGTGGAACACAGAGCAGGTCTGTAGCATGATAATAATAAAGAAAGAATAATAATAATGAATAAATGAATAAAAGACAAAACAAGACTTATACACTGCTTTTTGTTTATTTCCTTACACGATTTTAACGACAGAATAAATGGTAAGTTTGCAGTGTGCCGGTATATTTCTGTCTTTAATTCAGGCTCTTGGTCACGTTTTATCCAACGATGATGAAGAGTGGAAAACATCTTCCTCTGCAGGACGGTTTCTCAAGTAGGAAGTCATCTGTCTTTGGTATTTATAAGGAAAGAACAGACATTTTGGGCTTTTTCCAGTGATTCTGACAAGTCATTTTTTACAATGATTCAGGTGAAATAAATGTGGCTTTCAGGGAGAAAAAGGATTTCACTCAAGTGTCGCGCTCAAAAGTTTGAGGATTTTAAAGGCTCCCTTCATCTAAACAGGACATGGCACATATATAAAATTCATACAAGAGGAATATACGTCTTGTTTTTGACACAAAATGGATCATTGACGTGTTAAATAGCATCAAACGCTGATATGGTTCATATTAATCACAAACGCTGTGTTTAAAGTTACAGACGAGGTCGTGTACTCAGCTTACACTGTCACATCCTTTCAGAGCATGTGAAGATGGATTCAGTCGTAGCTGGAGTACGACAAGATTTTGTTTATAAAATGAGTCTCCAGATTAACTTCTGTCCATGTTGAGCACTTTTAATCCAGAGGAGTTTTTAATCTTTTGGTTTTGTGTGTGTGTGTGTGTGTGTGTGTGTGTGTGTGTGTGTGTGTGTGTGTGTGTCTTCTGCTTTAGCTCAGAGCACTGAACAGAGCTGAGCTCCCCCATCTCTTTGGATATCAGCAATTTAAGTGTATTTATAATTGAATATCCACGGCTGACTCCAGAGTAAAGCTTGGGCCGTGTTTCTCCAGCCAACATTATGAATCATCTAAATTTCTGCAGTTCCACTTAATTTAACTTCCGAGGACAGAAGCCTACTTTTACTTTTCATGTCACAGTTTGTCATGACCTTATCTCGTCTATTTCTGTGTGAAACAATCTTTTGCTCTAAAACAGTTTTGCACTAGATAAAAAATGTCATTGATGATGCATATTTCTCTTTTTATTTCTCAGAACCACAACATTCATCCATCCTCTTTAACCAATGGACAGTCCTCCTGACAACATCAGCTCCAGCGAGCCCCTCCTGACTCCAGACCTGACTAACTGCAGTGCCTGGAAGCAGCAGTGGGGGGCGCCACACTTGCACAGGCTAGCCCACCTGGATGTGCAGCTGTACCGAGACTTCTACGCCCTGTGGGTCGCTCTTATGGTGAGATACAACAACACCACAATGTTTCTGCAGAAACCTTTTTGGAAAATGATTAGGATTGGTTTTGGAGTTTCATGTCAAATATCAAAATATTGCTTGTCTACAAAAAACAGTTTAGTCCTTCTAGAGTACTTAAATATTTTTTAAGTTGTCACAAATATTATATTTATTCAGCCATTTTTCAGTAGTTACTCAGGAAAATAAGAAAGATTAAAATACACAGAGCGCGTAGTTTTAATAATAGTAATATAATATAATATTAAACTCTATCTAAATTGCACCTTATTTCAAAACACAGTTACAAGGTGCTTTACCATTTAAAAAACTGAGAGTCCATCCCTCTGCTGCAGGTGTGTAACTGTCTCATGCTGGTGGTCGGTGTTGTGCTCAACTCTTTGGCTCTCTACGTCTTCTGCGGGGTCTCAACCCACTCCTCCGCCTCTGTGGTTTACACCATGAACTTGGCTGTAGCCGACCTGCTGGTGGCGCTGTCACTGCCCGCTCGCATAGCCCTGTATCACAGCGGAGGGAGCTGCGTGGCTTGCTCCTACGTCCACACCTTCAGCTACTTTGTCAACATGTACTGCAGCATCCTGTTCCTGACCAGGTGGGTGGGTCACGACATTACTCAGCGTTTAAAACATTTGTACCTTCTTCTTTTCCCTATGACTGCACTCCCTTCGTTTTCTCAGCATCTGTATAGATCGATACCTCGCTGTCGTCCACGCGTCCGGCACCCTCCATCGATGGAGGACCGCAGGGGCAGCCAGGTGTGTCAGCGCCGCAGTGTGGCTCATAGCAGTGGTGGTCACCTACTCTTTTCAGGTGATGACAAGCACAACACACTGAAGCTGCTACCAGACATGCACTGAACTCCTTAAAAGCTCCTGACCCCCCCCCCCCCCCAAAAAAACTAACAAATATCTCCTGCAACACCCCTCCTCTGAACGCTCCGGAGTATCTGAGCAAAGAACCTCCGGCTGCATTATTCAGGTGTGAAAGGGACCCCTGGAGGAGTCCGGACACAATTCTGTTGACGTTCTCCTGTGGTCATGTCTGAAAGCAGATAGGGATAAAATGTTTTAAATATATGCATATACAGGGTCGGCCAACAAGAAAAGCCGAAGAAACACTTTTAAACTTAATACCTGGTCATCTCTCCTCCTCTCTCCAGACCACAGCGTTGGGGTTCAGCTCCTCCTGCGTGCTCCTCCCCGCCCTCTTCTACCTCACCATCCTGGAGTTCGCCCTCCCCCTCCTGGCTGTGGTGGTCTTCACCCTGCGCGTCGCCTGTTTCCTCACCTCCAGCCACGGCCTGATGCCGCAGCAGAGCAGGGCGAGGAGGGCCCGTGCCGTCAGGCTTTTGGCTGCCGTCCTTGTGGTCTTCACCGTGTGCTTCACGCCCTTCCACGTGCGCCAGGTGCTGGTTTACTTCCGGGTCAAGGTCGGTGAGGAGTGGCTGGGCCAGGAGGCGGGGCACGTGCTGGCCTATCACATCACGGTGACCCTGAGCAGCCTCAACAGCTGCCTGGATCCAGTGGTTTACTGCTTTGTGACGGACAGCTTCAAGAGAGTGTGGAGGACAAGGAGGAGGGGAGGGACGGAGTGGGAGGCTGGGCAGTCGAGTGGTGGCGGGGGAGAAGGGGAGAGGAACTCAGTGAATAAATGTTCAGGGGCGGTGCTGGCGATAGCTCACAGTGTGGCCACTCTCACCCTCACCAGCAGGCCCCTGTCTGCAGCCAGCGTGGACCAGTCTGCTTAGACCAGACAGCCTCCCCCTGGATGAGTACAACATGAAACTACCCTCTTAAGTCTGGTTGGGGACCTCGGAACGGCTGATGTGGGGGCCCCCCAGTTCCCTTTTTTCCCTGTGGCCACAAAAGCTTCTTAAACGCCCCTGGTTATAGCAACAACTGAGGAGACTGCAGAAGTTTAGTAGCTCCCAGGTTTTGTCACATTTTATACATTATTTTTTTCTCTTTATGAAATAAAAGTGTTAAAACCATAAGAATCATTTGGGAGATGAGCGATGACGTCAAGGTTCAAATATAGAATGGCATAAAGTCAGAGAGAGGAACAAACTTGAAGCAAAGCTCTCTTCAGACATATAAACACTTGACACAGTCTCTCCAGTCGTGCAGCCCTCTTTAATACCTCTGTTTATACACTCATGTCTGAGTGGAGGACTGGCGTCAGCGTCAGACAGAAAAGACAGCAGGGTGAGACTCAACACATTTTTCTGACACATCAGTGAAAACAATGATGTGGCTCCTAAAACATGTGGTCATCAGGAACAATCTGTCAACAGGACGCACGTAAACTGCTTTCTACAGAGTCAAATGTTTTATTATGGCAAGCTAAAGAGAATATTGCTTGTTTAGCTTCTTAATCGTTTCTTCAATTTGTTGTTTTTCTTTGAGTTTATGTTTTTATATATAAAAACCCAGTTGTGTCTAAAACCTCTGTACAGACAAATCTTTTCTTTTCTCTTCATCATTGGATCAATCAACTGAAATGTGCATCAATCAACTGAAATGTGCATCAATCTCTGAATAAAATCACTCAATCATCAGAGTGAGTTGGATTCACTCCAGCAGAGGTCAGTGTTTCACCACAGCAGCAGGAGCAGCTGTAATAAGCAAACCACACGATAATCTCACCATTTAACGAGAAATCATAACATTTATCACTTCACAGTTTCAGCTATCGTCTCAAAATTGAATCTAAAATACAATTTAAAGTAAAAGTAAAGCTTTAACTGGTGGAGCTCATATCTCCAGTCCTCTAGTCCTCTTAAAGTCTTGCTTCCCCCCCCTCAGTCCTCTAAATATGCCTGATTTTTTTCATCCAGAATGAATTATCCTCTTGAAAATTATCAAAATATGTCCTACCTCACAATTAAGGCTGGATCTGTCCATTTGTTCATATCCACACCAAAATGTAATGGGCTCTTTTTTGTTCCCTGTTCCATCCTTCTACCAAGTATCGTCGAAATCTGTTTTGCAGTTTTTCTTAAATGCTGCTCACAGACACACAAAAGGACAACGGATGGGAACACAACCTCCTTTGATGGAGCTAATAATCTAAAATGCAGTGAATATATTAGAATGTCTCATTATGGACATGGTTTAGTTTTACTGGTGATAAACCAGATAAGAGCTGTTCAGGTTAATTAATTTTAAGTGAAGTGTCACTGGCAGCAGGCGTCGAGTCATTAAATTGAGTGGCATCTCCCTTTAATCCCCCCAGAGTGCTAACAGGTCATTACAGTTCATTTGGCGTAATGCTATGGGCCTGTAAGGCCTGTGTTTCCTCCTCTAGTTTCTATGTATGGACAGAGAGCGGGGCTGTGAATCTGTGTGAGACAGGAATCTGATTCGGCAGGAACCTGTTTTTTCTCAATCACCATCTCTTCTCTCCACGGTCTGGCCACACAGCAGCATGGGAAGTCGGTCGTCTGCTCTCGGGATGCTGACTTAGGAGGTTTCGACTTGAGAAAACGGAGAAAACAGGTCCTGAAAGTGCAGAGCAGCAGGTTCTGTCACCACAGACATGGAGACGTGTTGTTAACCTCTGAAGTGCTGATCCACTCACAGCTGACTGTTCATTTCCATTTCTTCTGTTGAGTTCTTTCTAAATGCTGCTTTTTCTTAAGAAAGGCAAACTGAAATGTTTTTGCAGGCATTCCCCATTACATATATGAATTCAAATTCATTAATACTTTTAGGGGAAGTTATTAGCACTTACTTTATGTTGTAGTAAGGTTGAAAACAAATCTTCAACAATTTCTAACCTTCTGAATTCATGAATCTTTAGATATTACATTATATGCATGTTGTTTCTAAATAGTTAAATGTTTGACCCAGTTTCGACCATAAATCTTGTCTGGTGATACCCAGATAATTAATGTAAATAATGTAGTGCACATTCTAAAATTGCTTTTCTGGTAACATATTCAATCTGTCTGAACTAAACCAAACAGAGAATTAATGTATAGAAATATATGTGAAGGTCATTATCATGATATGAATTTCCTACACACACTGTAGTAGTGATTTGTTCTCCAGCTGAGAACAGTCTGATGATGCAGACATAAAACGCTGTCCTCACTTTTACCACATGAAATGATTCAATAACAAAAGCAAGAAGTTTCTATTTCTTCTTTAGTCTTGTTTTCTTTTGTGGTGTGTTGCCATTGTGCTTTCATTTTTTATTTTCCTGATGATGAGATTGAAAAAGGTTCAATAATGAAATGAGTCGTTCTTTTTTAACTTCTGAACAGATTTAAGAGGTGAGTTTCATACAGTGTTCATCCAGAGTCCTACATATGAAGGCTCAAGCATATTTACAGAACACAGAGATATATATATATGTATATATATATATATATATATATACACAGTCTTTATATAGAAAACAAAACTACTAACAAAAATAATCATCTTTTTCATAGCAGCAAAAAAGAAGAAACTAAAAGAGAAATATGTATATTTACATCATTTTTTTTCAAATAACAAGGCATATTATATATATAGTACACTGCGCATACTTGCTTTCCCATTCTTTAAGTATTTTTCTTGATTTAATCTCTGTGAAGATCCGAAATATTTAGGCATTTCTCCATTGTTAACACAGTTCACTGGAGGCAGAGCCACCCACACACACACACACACACACACACACAGTTCGACCAGGTCGGACTGACTGCGTGGCCGCTGTGCTGCTGCCACCGACAGCTGCTGGCTGGAAATAAGAAAACAGCGTCACATTCGTTCAGTGATCAGGACGGTGGAGCCAACATGGCTGCCACTGAAAAAAGTGCAAAGGCCAAACTCTTTTGTTTGTGTGTGTGTGTGTGTGTGTGTGTGTGTGTGTGTGTGTGTGTGTGTGTGTGTGTGTGTGTGTGTGTGTGTGTGTGTGAGACCCTGCCTAAAGTTTAAAGAACAGATACAAAAACAAAAAACACGTTTTCTAGTTGAGTTAAAACACCAGAACAGAGACGAACAGACTCATAAGTAAGCTCCGGTATTGCAGCCTTTGATTCCAGAGTTAAGTGTAAACCAGGTGATTGCAAAAAACAGAGAACAAGAACCAAAGTACAAACACCGAGATGACATTTTTACACACATCCTTGCTTTTTTCTTTGCGTGAGCAGCGGTGACACGACCGCTCACACGTGCAAACAAACACACATTTCTCCGTCCACTTCTGAACCCTCTCCTGTAACACTAAATAGAATAAGTTTTAATTTACTCTTTTGGAAACTATAATGGAAAGTGTCCTTTATAGATAGGAAAACTTAAAAATAAATATGTACAGTTATTTTTTTTTCTTTCTTATACAACACAATTCTACTGTTTTTGTTTTGTTTTTAACTTATGTGCAAGTTCTGTGCAACGTCAGACCCCCTCCGCTCGTCAAACATCAAAACTAAAAAAGGATTTCCGCTGAAATCAACTCACATTCACTGACTTTTTTTCAAAAATAAAGAGAAAAATTTAAGTCACCAGATGGAATCAAAAGGTAAGAACTCAATCTCCCAGCAGGCCGAGCGGCAGCCGCGCTGCCTGAACATTCCAGAGTCAACAGTAAGAAGGCTTGGGATATTAAGAGTAACACCCCCTCCAAGGAAAAAAAGAAAAAAGGAAAAATCAACTTTCCACTGCATTGGAACTGAAACGCTCAAGTTGCACTTCAAGTATTCACGGCTTGGAGTTTCTCGCTGACACTTTTAACAAGGAGCGTCACACACGTCTCGTCTGAAACTTCACTCATAAATGTGCAAAACTGTAAAAAAACACATGCTTGTTAAAAGTGTACTGACCCACACCAAGCACAATGCTTCAGCTAAAAGAGTACATGTTGGTCTTTTTTTTTTTTTTGAAACACATTTAAGTCCAAAAAAAGACACAAACATCCAGCCATGCATTGGAAAATACATCCCTGACCTATGAGGACAACAAGTAAAGAGATCGAGTGAGTTGTACAGAGTCGTACTTTGGTGTTCCACACATGCACTGTCGCTGTTGTTGCATGCAAACCTCCAAAACCCAAAGTCTGTTTTTTTATCTTCATGTTTGTCCACAAACTGAAGCTGTGTGTCCTTTTTTTGTTTGTTTTGTTTTAATACAGAATGTTTTATTGCCGTAGTGGTTCCAGAAGCTGTGAAAAACCCACAGCACCTGCACCTCCTCCTCTTTGACATCGTCCCAGAACTACAGCAAGAGCAGTGTCGACCTGGGAAGCAAATATATTCCTTCTCCTCTCCACTCTGCTCTGCTCTGGGACTGACTGAATGTACCTGAAATTATGGAAGGAATCTAGTTTGTTGTAAAAACTCTGTAACAGCATCCACCCAGAAAAAAATAACAACAATCAATAAATTCTCTCCTAAAACCCCAAAACATCTGCACTAAAATCTGGTATACACACTCAAATAAAATATGCTTTCATTGTTAAATGAACCCACAGCAATTTACATCTCGATTCCTTTGATTTGCATGTTTCAGCTGATTGAGCTGAAAGGAAAACTGACCCAGATCCACGGCCTTTCACCCTGACAGATGCAGGAAAAACCCCTGCAACAAACAACCCTGCTCTGTCCGCAAAAAAACACGCTGTCCAACACCCGGCTGATTAACTACGGCCGATATTGCGACAAACCACCTGATTTGTCAGAAAACAAATAAAATCTTCTTTTCCCCTCCGAATGTCAAGCTTACTTTTACCCGTCCAGCATCGTCAGCGAATGAAACATTCCAAAGACAAAGGTCATTTAACCTCAAGGGTTTACACTCAACAATAATAAGTACAATTAAGAGATTATTGCATCATGTATCCCCTCGAATCAGTTTCACCGCTCTGCACTGATGTTAACAAGGTTGAAGTTAAACTCAACTCAGCAGTTTTACTTCCTCATCCATCATCACATCTCTGATTGCCCTCATTAAACAGCACATGCAGACGATTTACTCTTTTTGAATTAGGGACGCAATGAAGAAAAAAAGGTTTTGAGAATAAAGTTGTGATATTACCAGAGTAAGTTCATAGATTACTTTTTTGGGGCATTGTTTTTGTAAAACTTGTTTTGTGTAATATTTTCATATTTTTGTAAAATTGTAATATTACGACTTTATTCTTGTAAAATTAAATCTTTTCTCATATTGACTCAATCATCTTGGAATTACGCCTTATTTTCACAATATTACAACTTTATTCTGGAACTCTTAGAATTGTTTCCCCTTCAATTGCCTCTAATACTGCTTAATGCAAAATGGATCAGAACCATCTTCAGTGAATTTAACTGTTTGGTTCAGGAAATAAATGTTTTTCATTCAGGGTAAATTTTGTGTTTTTATGGAGGGAAATTTAGATTTTTCCATAAAGTGAAGTTTTTCATTTTGCTAAATGATTGGGTCTTCAGGGTCAATTAAAAAAAGGGAAATCTGCCTCACTGGCTTATTCTGAATCAACGCAAAGTTAAGACAATTGAGATGATTTTCATTTTTCTAAAGTTTGAACATTAAAAGTGTCTATAATAAATATGAAGCTAATACCAGCAGTCTGATAGCTTAGCTGAGCATTAAGACTGGAAACAGGGGGAAACTGTTAGCCTGGCTCTGTCCAGAGACAAAAAAAAACTTGCCTACCAGCACCTCAAAAGCTTATTGATTAACATTCAATTAAATCTTTAGTTTATTCAACATGCACAAAAACACAAAGTGTTGGTAGTCAGACTTAATGATCATTGGACAGAGCCAGCCAAATGAACCAGCCGCTGAATGTAGCTTGAACTGAACTAATATCTGGCCTGTTAAAATGAAACCAAGGATCCTATAGCAGAACCACAATCCTCCATCCTCTCTCTCTTACATCACATGGGCCCCAGAAACCTGATGATTATTTGTATTCTTTGAAAGAACCAGGATCAGTTCTAATATGCTTGTGTCCCATTGCAAACACTGGTCATTACTGGTTGAGTCACTGGATCCACTGGAACAGAGGAGCGTCAGGAAACAAACAAATCCAACCCCCAAAAAGATCTCAGAGAGGATTGCAACCAAACGCTCTCTAACTAAACACTGCAACACTTTTATCGACAATGGCTCAGCTAATGTGCACTTCTTGACAAACATTGTGTTAAGAGCATTTTCTAAAAAGAATTAAGCAAAGTAAAAGGAGAGAGAAACTCTTCTCCTGTGCTGTTTGGTTGGTCTCTCCTCCGCTCCTCTAACATGCAGCATGTAGGTTAGTCTGATTATCCAAAATTAACAGAAGCATCATTGTTATTTTCTCTGAGTCCTCAAAAAATCATGAAAATAGAATTTTTGGATTGTAATGCCCCTGTTTGCTGCACAAATTGCATCTTTGCTCTTTCTTTCCTGGAATTTCACTCAATATACATCGGCACTCTTTTATTTTTGTTCCTAACTCTCAGTATTAACAGGCAACTTAACACAGAGCCATGCAAATATTGTCACCTTTGCCCCAGAGTGAAAGCTGAATTTAAGATGTAAGCCCCTCTGCCATGTGACGGAGGGCAAAAACAGATCAGGCATTCAAAGTGGAGGCTCCAGATCAATAATTTCCCGGGTGAAACAGGCTTCGGGCTCTTAGTTTCAGAAATGCCACTTCCAAAAGTCTCCAGAGTCTTAAAGCTACTGTCGCTGAGCGCCCGCAAAACCGAGTGTGTTCATTTTGGTGACGCCAAGTCAGCACGCACACAGTCTCTTGTCGATCCACATCAGAAAGCAAAGATTCCATCGATCCGATTCCACAGCGAGGAAGAACAATATTTCTTTAAATGATTGCAGCTTCGAAGACTAATGTTCATCAACAGCGTTCATTATTCAGGTGTTCATCTGATTCAGATGAAGAGGTGTGTATGTGCATGTGAGAGTGAGTATGAATGTGAATCCCCTGAAGTTTCCTGTCCAGGCGGCTGCTCAGTAGCAACTCCTAGAGGCCCTGAGAGACAGAGAAGACCTCTCCTAAAAGCAACACTATGCAACTACTTCACATTACGATACGACTTCAGAAAAATTTAGACGGAACTCTGATTTGTGAAAAAGGGTCAATGCTGCCTCTTTCATTCTCACTCGGCATCCTGAACGCCTCCTGTCACTGTATGTGACTTTGGTTTTTACAATCTCAATCTCGCAGTTTAAATTGAATTTAAACTGGAAGCAAGTCTAATTAAATCTCTGATCAATGTCCAATATTCAACCAGAAAACTTTCCAGAAACACTTTGGAGCTTGTAACAGTGACAGCACGTCTTGTTGGGGAAGACGAGAGTCGTGAGGAATAAACACCTTTCTGCCATGTTTTAGCTCAGCAAGTGGGATTAAGCCATTTTTGTCTGCTTTCCAGATGTATTCACCACTTGTGGCTGCAGAGGGCGCTGATGCTCAGTAAAAGTGACATAGTGTTGCTTTAAAACCATGACCAGTGAATTACTCACTTCTGGGCGGTGTGAGGTTTGAGTGAATGGAATTTCGGAGACGGCTAAACAGCACTGGGACCAGAATGATTTTTTTTTTTAATTGGGTAAGTTGGTCTGGTATTACGCTGGTCCCACACCAGGTTGAGTGGTTTTCTACCCCCCCTTCTCTTCCATATGTCTGTAAACTCCAGCACAGCGAGGATGGAGGGTAAATCCTTTGGGCGTTTCCAACAGCATTGATGATTAAAATAAAATTTTGTTGTGTCTGCAGCAAAGTCTCTGTCACTTAAGCCAGCCAATCACAGGGCAGACTCGTTTTCCGTGTGACAGGAAGTGGTGGTGGTCGTGGCCTTCCCCTCCTTATTGAGTTTCAGGAAGCTGGGTTTCTCTATCACCACGGCTACGGCCGCGTTGCTGCTGTTGCGATTTTCCAGCGTCGTCAAGGCCCGTTTCTCTGAAGCTTTGGCCGATTCCCCCTCCCTGAGGATCACAGTTAAAATCAAGGAGTTAAAGGAATAGTTCAACATTTTAGGAAACAAGTAGCAGCTTATTTCTAAATAATAAATAAGTGTTTTTTTTCCTCACCCATTGTTAGGTGATGGGTAAATAACCAAAAAGCAAGCAGTGAAGAATCCAAGGAGGGAGCCCCCAGAGGCCACCAGGGGAATAACACGGACGCTGCCAACAGCTTCCACCACAGCACCGAGACCAGAGGCCACCATGATCTGACTGATGTACACCTGCGAAAATCACATTAGGATCAAACGACAAACTTTTTAGCAAACACACAGAGTGCAGTGTGGAAAACATGCATATCGATAGATTTTATGAAGACACACCTGGCACGATAAGATAGCACAGTCAATGCCAAAGCCTCTCCGGGAGTTACCAGGACTGTGCTGGATGTACTGCAGGAGACAGGAAGATAAACCTCGTGAATGACACTTTAATATGAGTTAAAAATATTTGAAATACAGAATCACAGAAGGGTCCAACAGGAACAGATCATTTTTCAGCAGGGGGTTAAGAAATAATAATATGGGTCATTGGTAATTATGTACAGGAGCAGGATGGCAAAAAAGGCCAATGGTTGTGTTTGGGATAAAGACGGAACATGTTAAGACAATACTTCAATACTAACTTTAGATTTAGAACTTATTTACAACGCCAGCTATCAATCTATCCTTCATCCGTACCTCTTTCATTTCGTGATACTGTCCTAACAGAGCGTATGGACAGTAGGAGATACTCATGGAGATGATGCCCATGGTACTGATCATCACCATGGCGACATACACATTAGGGAAGATTGCCATGATAGCAGTTCCTGTGAAGAGAAAGAAAAAACTGATCAATCCCAAAGCTACTTATTAGCTGCTCACGTGTATAAAGTATCTATCAAAGTACTGTGGTTCTTACCTATGGAGAATCCTAGTGTCCCCAGGATGTAGATGATCTTAATGCTCAGGTCAAAGTTGTCAAGGTATTTCTGAAGGAGAGCTGGAAGAGAAGGATGAGTTGACAGTTTAGTCCAGATGTGTTATTCTTCCAGGGCAAGTGAAGACAGTTGACCACATGATGTCACAGTTGTGTTGTTACCTGAGCATGTGGCAGCAGTCATGGCGTATATAACGAGTCCCCAACATCCCATCTGAACTCCTTTGTGATAGTTTTCCAGCAAAGTAGAGTTGGCAGGAGCCTGAGAGAGAAAAACAGGGAAGGTCATCAAAATGTCATCATATCATTTCAGATTTTTCTCAGCAGACACAAAGGGAAGAGATAGAACTCCACCTACGATTGTAAAATTTACCTTTTTTTTATGAATTTCCGAAAACTATTCTAAAGTAGTAAACTGCATCTTCTTTTAGACACCAACATGTTAACAGATTCCTTTTGGATTATAAGATGTTCATTATGATGAAATGATATGGTTTCTAACCAGCTTTCAAACACTTTCCATTCATCCAACTATTGATTATATGGTTAGTGTAATCTTCGGAACTCATATATGCATATTATCTATTCCCGCCTGTGTGTTTAGCTGCTCGTGGTCTTACGGTGGGATCTCCATGGTAGATGACTTGGCCCATGAAGTCGGTGAAGAAGACGGCCTCGGCGATGATGGAGAACCAGGTGAGCAGGTGACAGGCGCAGAGTCGCAGCAGCTCCGGGGGCATCTTCAGCATGGAGAGCCACAGCAGTCGCACAGTGGTCTCAACCTGAAGGGGGAAAGGAGGGGAGAATTACTACACAAAATACTTCCAAAACTGCACTGCTTTCCTACCAGTACATCAGGAGTAGCAGCTTATCAATAGTGTCATAGTCTATCATTCGACTAAATCCATCTGTCCGCTCCTCACCTCGCCCTCTTCGCTCTCTGTGTCTCCACTGGAGGAGTTGGTATTTCCGCTTCTGTGTCTGTTCCTCTGTCTGCTCCTCCTCCTGTGTCTGGCCTCCACCTCGTACAGGTCGTTCATGCTGCGAGACGGCTTGATGAGAAGAGCGGCGTTGGCGCGGCGGTAGCGGTAACGGTGGTTCCCTACCCGGCCGTAGTAGGAGAAGGTGCAGGAGGGCTGGCGGTAGAAGGTATGGCGGTGACGCGATTGCCTCATGGGAGCTCCGGTACTGGCAGCTGAAATGAGAGACGGATTATGAATTATACAATTCACAATTTAAAATATTTTTTAAAATAAGATTTCATTAAGATACGAACCTTTGACCATTCCAGCGCGGTGGGCCTGCCCTTTAGAGCTCAGGCTGTTGGTGTTAAGTCTATCAGCATTAGTTACACTTGCTAACAGCCGCCCGTTTAGCGTCCGCTGCTCATTGAGCTGGTTGTTGAGCAGCGCCTCCTGTCCGTCGTCGTTCTCCATTTCTTGTAAGAAAGCAGAGAGGCGGGAAATCCTGGGGCTGAGAGTGTTTGTTTGTTGGTTGTTGTTGTGGGGTCGGAGCAGGTCCTGGCTTCCTGCGCTGCTGCTGCGTCTGATGTTGGTAAACCGCAGAGGGGGAGTGCTGTGATTGGGGTTGAAGAAGGAGGAGGTTGTAGGTGGCGAGCCGTGATAGGGCGAGAGGCGGTCGGTGAAGATGGACGGCTCTATGTGGCACAAGAACAATGCATCATGGTCCAGGTGGTCGAGAGTGCTGTCAGCCATGGCGAGAACGCTGTCACTTTTACCTGAAGATAGAGAAGGAGAGGACTCAGTTTAGATGAGAGGATTTTGTCTTTGTTTCAACTTCTTTAAATGAATCAAAGTGGCCTCAAAAGGAATTTACCTCAAATGAGCCACTGTTTTAAAAGATGCTTGACATCATGAGGAAAGAAACCTTGAAAACACAGGACCGGATATCCCCGTCTTTACTTACTTCTTACAAGCTCCACCTCTAAAAAGTCCATGTCCATATCTCCCCGATCTGACATGTCATCTTCATAGGGGTCGTAGAGGTCGTAGCTGTCCATCGTTTCATCCTCTCCAATCATTTCCAACTTGGGAGCGAGGTGTCCTGCCCTGCCATTGGCCGAAAGTTGCTGGTTGGTGGGATCTGGGCTCTCCTGGTGAGAAAACAGTGAGAGGAGCGTGTTCTGAGAGGTAACGGAAAACCGAGGTCTTGCTTATTTTGAATTTTAAAATAGAAATTTGAAAGTACCTGATCCAGCCTGTCGTGTTGAGGAGAGTACTGCTGCTCCTCAATACTGAAGAGATGCAACACCACAGAGACAGAGAAGAGGATGGCAGCAAAGAAGAACAGGATCTGCTCTTGAGACTTGAAGATTGCTCCGAGGAAGGTGTGCGTCCAGTCTAAACCTCCGAGAGCGTAGCCGACTGCACCGCCAAGACCTGTACATGTGGTCACAGGAAGAGGTTCAGAGACAGATAGTGGCTACATGAGCATAAAAAAATCCATTCTCATATTCTTTAGTGTGTTTCTCGTTTCAATCCGACTGAGTGAATTCTTGTGTGTGTCGGACATCTGCCCATACCAGCTGAGGCAGCGTGGATGTTGAGCGCCATGTCTTGTTCCTCTGTGTCTGCCACATCTAGCAAATACGCTCGGATTGGTCCCTCCGTGGCATCCGCACAAAAGTCCAACACCACAACTCCCAGCACAGTGAGAACAATGCCGATCGGTTGTTTCCCCTGCTCGTCACCCAGTGACAGACCTGATGGAGAAAGATGGCAAATATTCAAATGTGTTTTTAATGTGGAGACAAGATCCAAGGACGTCAGCTCAACGCAATGTACTGCTTTTATTCTTTACCGACGGAGCAGTTCACTTGTTCAGAAACCAGATCACACAAGAACAAATCAAACTATAAATATGATTTAAAGGACAAAATAAAACAACAGTATGAGTCTTAGAATAACAGCCTTTAAGTGTCAGTGGTGGTTCAGAGTGAATGGGGAGGAGACAGATGTCGCAGATATACTGTGTATGAATTAAATGGTGAGTGTTTAACTTTAAGGGCCTTTACATATATATAAAAAATTAATGAATATAAAAGAAAGGACATTTAATGAATGGCAATTACAACACCAATAACATTATTTAATACGTTTTCCTGTTTTGTAATGCTGATGCAACTCTTGTCAGCACATGATCAATAGCTGATTTGTTACAGCTGCTGTCCCATATCAACACGCACGCACGCACGCACGCACGCACGCACGCACGCACGCACGCACGCACGCACGCACGCACGCACGCACGCACGCACGCGGATCACTGCGCATTTGTCATACTGCTTTGAATGATGTGTGTGACCTTGTGTGTGTCTTTACATCAGTGACCCGGTCTGAGCCTCGAGCTGCTCTGTGTCTGTGCGTCTGAGAGAGATGATGTGTGAATGTATGAGAATAGAGAAGAGACAAGGGACAGTGCTCGTGTGTGTGTGTGTGTGTGTGTGTGTGTTTCTGAGGGAGAGAAATATTAGAGGCAGTGTGACGCAGCATGACATCACAAACTCAAATCCATTAACATTAGGGACAAAAACATTCATAGAAGACAAAGTGTGTACTGTGTGTGTGTGCGTGTGTGTATGGGACAATGGAGGAGTCATACTACACACTAGCCAGGCAGACAGACAGGAAGTGAATTGTGATTGGTGGGAGAGGGGGAAGCAAACAGGAAGCATTTCCCTGTGAACTGCCTGCTCTTGTGTTCCCATATCAACACACAAACACACACACACACAGGTTACAACAGTTTTCTCATGTAGCACCGTGTTGTTCACACACATTCATACATATATAAATAAACCATGGAAATGTACATTTTGCCTCTTTTATTCTCCAATTTCTCTCATGGTGCAGGTGCAGGTCACAGGTCACCCCCTCTCTCTCAAACACACACACAGACACACACAGACACACACACACACACAGACTCCCTGGTGCCCTAGCACGAGTGCCAACCTCTGGGCAGAAGAAAGGAGGCAGATCAGAACAGAACTGAATGGAGCTGAATGGAATCTGCTGAAAGAAAACAGTTCACACTTTTGTTCTTGTTATTTATAACTTCTCTGATATTCGACTTCACTTTGTTCTATTCTACTCAGTCTGCTGTTGTTGTGCACGTGGATCATATTTGAATATGGAGCCTGTACATGTGGGCAAAGGCTAAAATCAGCAGAGACGAATGAATTTTGAGATACTCTCTTTAAGAGAGATGTTTGGGCACTAGGAACTTATTGATAGGACAGAATTTAGGAGTGAAAGGAGAAGAGACGGCTGAAGACAACCCCACCTACAGCTTCTGTAAGGGGCTAAAGACTACAAACTAGAAAGTGACCCAGTAAAGCGAATACCTCTGCCAAAGTCCAACAGCCCCCTTATGAAACCATGTGTAAATTCACTATAATAACTGTACCAATTTTCACACACTCATAAATATGTGTCTCCTAAAAATGTCTGAATGTTTTCATCAACTGAAGTGAAAAAAAAAGTTCCTGCATCCACACAAAAATTTTATGGATTATTTCCTGACCCAAACTCTATCCTTCCACCGGGTTTTGTGGAAATGCATGTCACAGTTTTTGCGTAATCCTGCTGACTAACACACAGACGCCTCCCACTTGTGATTACAATTCATACAATAGAGAACAACTCTACTTCCTGAGCTGTAGTAACAAGGTTCAGGAATGAAAAAGAAAAGGGACTGAAGAAAGAACAGAGTATTTGATGCCTTAACTTCAACATTATTCACAACATTCACACCACTGTCTACTTTCATGCGTGTGTGTATGTTCACACGTGTACTACAACAACATATGGCGAATTACAACCGGAGCTGCGTTGATAACTCTGGCCCAAGATCAATATCTTTGTGGTTTGACTGAGAGCTAATCAATTGGTTTGATTGGATTGGATGGAGATGACCTTGTAATGACATTTGAGTGACGTAATAACCGAGGATGACATCATTGCAAGGACGTGACACTCAAATCAGCGAAGCTTTTCACAACTGATGCTTTATTTCCTCTGTGGGCTGAGCGCATGCTGAGTGAAGCGACAGCGTTTCCCTCCGGGTTCATCAAACTCTCCAGTGGTTTAGATTACAGCGTTCGGCAGATGGCACAAAGTGAAATCATGTAATTTCAGACCAATATTCAACAACAACATAAGTGGAATCAGAATTGTGGGTTTCTGTTTGATATCTTTATGTAAATCAACTGCTCTTGTTTGAGTTGTAAACTGTGGCTGCAATCTTTAGTGGTTTAGAAAATCAAAATGATAAATTCTGTCATTTTTCAAGCAAATGTTATAAATACTTATGAGCTCTAGCTTCTGAAATGTGAGGCTTCGTGACGTTATGAATGGTTTTCAGATCTTGTATAGACAAAAGTGGTGAATTAATTAAAGGGAAATAACTGTTAGAGTAATCATTGATTAAAAATTCACCACAGAAATGTTAAACTGTATGAATGAATTAATGAATGGGGTGATTATGGGTTGAGTCACAAGTTTACAAAGACTATTGAAATTGTGATGTGTGTAAGATATATATCATAGCCTAACAATGTATTATTATATATAGACTCATGCTAACTGTGATTATTAGCACAGCTTATTATAATATTTAGCTCTTTTATGGTGTTTTATTCTGTTATTGTTTTAATGGATGTTTGTCAGTGGATGTCTATATCTTGAATTTTTTGGTCTTCTTTCAACGAAACCAAATTGCCTTTGCGATAAATACAATTCTATTGTTTTGTATTAAACAGTGAGATTAACACTGTCCGGGGCATCATGTAAGAGAGAAAAGGTGACAATTACCAGGCGAAAGAGTGAGAGAGACGTTTGTGACATAAACACTGTTCTTTTAAGTACACACTGACACACACTCACCTATCAGCGATCCATTCAGAAACAGAGCCACTCCGATCAGCGTGCCGATACAGAGAGCCAGGATGAACGGTCTCCTCCTGCCCCATCGCAGAGTGCAGCGGTCGCTGGCCGAGCCGATCAGAGGGGTGAACATGAGGCCAAGGACGGGACTGAGGAACCACGTCAGGCTGTAGTACTGCTCTGGAAGACCTGGAGACACAGAGACGGAGGACGGACAAGAGTATGAAGACTGTGAAGGGTGAAGAGATATGTATAGTTGAGTTGTTTCTATGATTTTAAGAGAGATTTTAAAAGATAACCTGTAAACAACTGAGGTTTGAGCACTAGATTTCTCTATATTCCACCAGGGGGAGCAAGTAACTTCCTAATTGAAGGAGTAAGAGTGGACAATTTTTTCTGATTGTTTTTAGATTAAAATTTTCAATTGGACTTTACAGACAGAAAAGCATATAAGGATTGGATTTACACATCATGAAAACTATTTCGCAACACAAATTTGAAAAAAAAATGCAGTGAAGTTGATTTGTATTTATAGGATAAGATACTTTATTATCCCCTCAGGCTCAGTATCACTGAATATAAGAGCCATAATCTCCCAACATACAGGAACTTTGCACTTCATTATAAAAACTGGCATGCTTGCATTTTGATTTTCTCAGTCATTTCAGTTCAGCTAATAATAAGAACAGATTGTAAATCATAATATGGTAAAACAACAACATTTCTATTTGAGAGCTACACGTGGTACGAGTGTTGCTGTAGTCACAGGTGAGGTACACATCAAAGTGTGTTTGTGTTGTCACCTCAGTTACCTAAGAGTTGACCTGCGGCTCAGTTTAAACCCACACAAAGAGAGAACGGAAGAAAGCCACGGCAACCGTTCACAACACGAGGATTTAGCCGGGGTCTATTGAGAGCATGTGTGTGAATGTTCACCCTGGATTATCCCACAAAGGGCGGCTCCATTGACTCCCGTGTGCGTGTCGATGCAGAGAAAATGAGCAGAAGAGTGATCGAGTTTCTCAGACTTTTGTGAGTAACGGACACAGAGACAAGCTGTCGTCCAGGAATATTGTGATTACCCGTCTGCTTGTGTCGAAAAGCTCAACTGGTGCATTAATAAACTTGATGCTGGTTGATGGAGGAGGAGGAAGAAATACATTTCATGTGTCCTCGTTACTGAACCCATGTCTAATTATTTTTGTTCCTGACCTTTCCACTGCTGCAGCTGAGGACTGCAAACACACGCTGCATGACAGGGTCTCAGATTAGACTTCAAGGTCAAGGGAAATAACTGATAAGTAAACAGACACACACACACACAGTATGCAGCCACATAATGGAAACACACACTGTACACAACACATGCTTTCAATACCTTCAAATTATATCAGATAACATCTTGTAAACCCATCACACACACTCCATCAACAACTCCTCATAAAAGTGTCAATTAGGACAAGGGACACACTATTTTAATAAATATTTATACGCACAGGAACATTCAACGTTAATTTGCTAGATTCTCATCTCAATATCTGTTTTACAAAAAGTTTACAATAACTTCTATGTTTTTTGTTTTCATTTATGTAAAACCGTGTCTATCTTGGGAAGCAAGACAAATGTTGGAAGAGCATTCTGAAAATAATATGCGTAATCTTATTCATCTTATCTCATAACTAACAAACCAACTAATATGATTTTTATGTGTTATTTGGCCTTGAGAGAAAAAAAAGAGGATTCACATGATGCGAGAAGATAAATGAGAGAAGCAACGATGAAATACTGAGAAAAAAGTGACTTATTTTGACATAATTTGATTTTACGATGTCAAAATATCATTGAAATTTGGACTTTAAATGTTTAACCGTATTCACAACCACCAAAATGAATACTAAAATGAACCTGTTCTACAGAGTATTTTAAAATGAAAACATTATAAACATGGACACACATGCACATTGGTCTTACCCATTGAATTTTAACTCACAATTAAATCGCTCACAATGAAAATAATCAAAGTTTCTGTGCGATCACACACTGTGTCACACGATAATATCAATCATAATGAAATCAGTCAACAATTAGTCACCACACACCCATTCATTTCCATATCAACAAAACAACAACAGACTACGCCCCTGCAGACACAGACGTGCACACAGAGCCGTGACCTGACTGAGCTGCTGAGAGGAGGAAGAGGAGGAAGAGGAGGAGGAGGCAGACTTTCTCTCTGCTAAGTGAAGTCAGCTGAAAGTCGCATAATTAAATCAGAACTTGATCGTCGTCTCGCTGTCAAACTGTCACTTAGTCACTTAAATACATCGATTGCCATTTGGCTGCCACACAAGCCTTCCTCTAAAGGGACAAAGATCGGAAGAGGCAGAGACACTTTAATGTCCACTTATAAAGTCGCTCCCACTCCATGAGGTTAATGTAGTCATTTGAAACCTCACACAAGTAAAAGAAAATGTCTTAAGTGTCCGTTTACACTTCCTGGAATTAACTGGAAAAAAATTAAAACATAAACCATACAAGAGCTTTTTATGCATTTCACCTTTGTTTAATCAAATCTTGAGCTTGGAGGGGGGTGTATTTCTGTGTGGGTTCATATGATTGTATGAGAAACTTATTCAAAACACCTTACTGCTCAAAGACTGCATACAGACAACCAGTAGGGTTTTGGTGAGCTTGCTTCACTCTTACTTTTTATTAAATCTGCAGTATCTCAAAGGACGTGACAGCAGAGATGTGGAAATGTAGATCAATTCGAGGAAGAAGACACTGAGGAGCCATTACTCAGTGAACAGAGAGGGGGGGGGGCAGCTAATTTAACAGAGAGCACATCAGACGGTTATTAATCCAAAATTCACTTTTCTAATTTCTCAGTGACTCAACACATCCAACTTCTGCACAGAGACGTTGGCACCCGCAGTTTAGGGCGTGAAACTGTTGGTCTGGATGGTTCACCTGCTAATTGGGTGAAGTGATTAAATGTGGTATGAACACCCCAACTGATCCAGAAAACAGATCTCAGTTCACTTAAGTTGCATTTAAGACACATACTTTGAGCAGTGTGAGGAAAAAACACAGGACACAGAGAGTTAATTTGGTTGGTAAAAACATGCAGACCTTGAATGACTCAAAAAAACATCTGCGCCCTTGATGCTGATGAAGCTAAACTGGTTTTCAGGGGCAGTTGTCATTAGAAAATGAAGCTGTCACATGTTTCTCTGACAGTAAGTCAACAACATGACTTCCAAGGATTTTTATTATTAAATTGTGCAAAGAAAAAACATTGTAAATCACAGTTTAGGGCTATTTATTTTCCCTGAATGAGATTTTGAGAGTCCAACACGAAGGATTTGGGACAATGTGAGGCACTGAAAACGTGTCTGGGTTGCACACATCAATGCAAACCATGCTGAACATAAAAGTGTTTGTGCCTGGCCTATAGCTTAAGAAAGTATAAAAAATATATATATATATATTTTTGTCCAGATCCATTGCAGTGGATTGAGTGGGTTCTTTCTTGGCCCATGTCTCATTCCTCCACTATGTTTTGTGGAAATCTGCACAGAATTATTTGCATAATCTTGCGAACAAACAAACCAATGAACAGGGGTGAAAACATCACCTCCTTGTTGGAAGTAATAAGGATATCTAGTACTTTGTGGGTTATTTTACAACATCTCTTTGTCTGATTGACCCTCAACTGAACAAAAAAAAAAAAAAAAATGCTCAGCAGGGACAGATTTCTGCAGAAGCATGACTCTGAGACAAAGTGGAGTGTTTTAGGCTTATTAGTGTCTTTTTGAGTCCAAAGTAAAAACCTTCAAGCAAAACAAACGGATTGCGATGCTGTTTTACTGCGACATGGCTGCAGGCTGCGGCGAGCTAGTTAAGTTAGAGGCTTGTGTCCTATTGTCCTACATTTTGGGAAATTGTTAACCTCATTTTTCTGAGCAGCCGACTAACACACAAGCAGTTTTGAAAATTATGAACCTCCCGAACACATTGTCACTCGCCATCCCACATGACTTCCCTCATGCATGCTATGTAAACAAACACTGCGTCTGCAAAAACTGTTTAATAGTAAGACAAGAAATAACACAATTCAGCAAATCTTTCAACGAGGAGTCAGACGAGCAGCTTCGTCGTTTTGGTCAGGTTTTGTCGGAGAACAAAACTCTGTAATAAAATTTGTAATTGCATAATAACACAGCATGCTGTCATATAACATGTGTTTAGCTGACAGTTCAGGCAACTGTTTAATTGAACCAGAATTTATGACGCTGGAGAATTTACATTAGCATTAACAGATTACTACAGTCGTGTTTTTATGCAGCATGAACTTCTAGTAAAGAGCAAGAAACCTCTTATCTTCTAAAAAACACACCACACCACAGCGTCACAACCATAGACTGTAAATAAAGAGGGATGTTATGACAGCAACCAAAAGTGAAGCCACTGCATTTCAATTGCCCCCTGGTGGCTAGCTGCATTACATGTCATTAACCCCATCTCCTCCATGTTAATGGATAAGTCAAGGACATAAAACTCAGAAGTCAAACGGCAAATCAAACAAGAATATGTAGTTCTTATCACACTGGAGTATGTCCAAGTGTAAATCTTTCAGGTAAGTCTGGTTTTCTTCAGTTGTTTGATGTTGTCAAAATTGACAGCTGAGACTGACTCGTGATTGGTCGGGTTAGTGTATCGGCGGGACTTGATACTACTGCTCTATCCCCCAATTAATACTCCAGAGACTCTGGCTCCAAATGAGATCAGAATCACACAGGAGCGTCACACCAACAGCATACCCTCTCTCTAAACTTCACTCTTTACAGGTTGTGTTCCTGTTGACCCGTGTTCCTCGTGAGACGGCAATAAACAGGGCTTGACCCTCTGTCGCCATGGTGACCAGGTCTTGGGAACCCTGTCACCACAGAGACTCCATCACCTTCACTTCCTGGCTCCTAATATGGCGGTGTCATTCACAGAGGACTTCCTGTTGTGGGGTTTGTTCAGACAGAGGAAAGCTTTGTTTCTCTCAGTTTGTCTGACATTTATTTTCTTCTGACCCCTTTCCAGTTTTTTCTTTATGCCACACACACACACACACACACACACACACACACACACACACACACACACACACACACACACACACACACACACACACACACACACACACACACACACACACACACACACACAGCTATACTTAAACACGTATGTATTTGTACCTGAAAGACAGGACACACGGTAAAGAGATGTACACACAGACCCCCCCCCCCACACACACACACCCACTCACACACAACCTGCTAAAACAGTGAAAGTCAGGAGACAGGGCAGCAGATAGGAATCTGTCTGTCTGTAGGTTTGTCAACATCAAAACAGGAAGCGAGTTTCTAGTAAACAGTCCCCCCCCCCCCCCCCCCCCCCCCCCCACACACACACTCAAATGATAGAAAAACAGTCAGCACCTAGAGAATAAAGACGTGTCTATGTTCCCACACACCGACTCACCTACCAAAATAAAACACACACAGCTGAGTTCCCACACTCTCCTGGTACTGTATGCAAACACGCACACACACACGGAACAATACTGAGAGAATGGAGACGCAGGAAGTATTTTAGAAAGAGAAATTACGCAGCAAGAGACATGGGAGGGTGAAAACAGAGCAAAAAAAAGAGTGTGAGAAAGGATTAACATCAAAGAAATTGAAAAAAAGAGGGCAGAGAAAGAAGTGAAAAGAGGAGGAGGAAGCATGGAGGACAGAGAGGGAGAGAGTCAGGCAGGATGGAGAGACCGACAGAAGAAAAAAGTTCATATTCAGGCTGCTGGGTGGCGTAGAGTGTAGCTGATTAATCGTGGGAAAGAAAAATTTACAGTCTGCTCCATCTATCATCAGAAGTGTTCATTTTTACTGTGCATGTTTCTCACACACACGCAGCTTTCCTTGTTAGGACTCTGCACTGATTAATTGCAGACAGCCAAACAAAACCATTGCCAATTAATGCCTAACCATAATCTTAATTTAGCCATTCATAACTAACCCCCTAACCTTAACAATGAAGACAGAAAAAGAGAGACATTATGTTTTGCCTGACCAAGACCAGGCTTTGGTCCCCATGAGGTCAATTGGTCCTGACAAGGTCTGTGTTCAACATCACAACTAAATATCTAACCCTAACATAAACCTAATCCTAACCACCACCCTAGCCATAACTACCATAGCTATAAAAGTACACACACACGCACACACACATGCTCATACTAAAAATGGAGCTCAATGTGTGACCGCGGCGAGCACAGACTGCCCATTCATCACAACTTCTGCAGACTTTGTGTGCTCCTCCACATCGTCTCCCCACCAACAGCACAACTTTCAAGATCCCATTGTCTGAGTGATTGTTTTAAATCTTGAGATTAGCTCATTTGAAGTGTGGGGAGGTTTCACCCAAATTTGACTGAATGAAATCTAAAAAAAACATGAAAACACTTGGCTATTGTGTTTTTGAGAGACTTCAATGGAGGAAACCCTCGTTGAACTCAAACAGGCATCAGCTTTTTCCACCTTTTACTCCCAACATTACTCGAACTAACATATACCTGAAGAGTCTAATTCTTTTTTCATATTGAAAACAAAAGCCACCCACTGTTTGCTTCTTCAAAGAGACGTTTGAGATCAGTTGATATGAATACTATGAATCCTCCCATCTTAGCTGCATATTTTCACAACAGTCCTCTCCTTGTTTGCAGAGGGAACCTGAACAACGATTACTCTATCTCTGTTTTCGCCCTTGTACAATTTGTTTTGAAATTGTTTCCCACAGCTACATGAAATTTAAGGAAGAAAGAAAACGTAGAAAGTGGCCTCTGTCTTCTGCTGCTCGGGAAAAGATTTAGCCCTCGAAATGACATCAAAACAAGAAATGTATATGTGACTTTTACTGTTGCAAACATGAGAGATCTATGCAGCATATGGCCCATCAGCTGATTTAAAAGGAGAACACTGGAAACTGTCAGGGAGCACTGTCTGTGTTACAGCAGAAGAGTGAAATTAAGTTAAAATAAAAATGTGAAGTGGTTAATTAATGTTTTTGTGGATGTACAGTTTATCTCTGTGGCGTTTGATAAATAATCGATGTCAGAGCAGATGATGACTTTGTTTCCTGATCATGTTCAGCTTGTTTGATGAGATGCAGACCTGGTTTGGACTAGGTTTAGTTATAAATGCTCAAATGTGCAGGAGACATGCTGTGTAGTGTTACAGGATTGAGAAACAAAGACAAGAATAAAACAAAACAACACTTTCTGGAGGCAATTAGAAGTTTGTCAGCTTAAAAAAACTAAAGCTGTTATTAAATGTTTCTTTTATTTAAAAATATCCCATGAAAACTCAATAATGAATCGCTCATACTGACAAGTATTATGTTCGTATCCAAAGCAGGTCATCTGTGCCAAAGAACTTCCATTGTCGTCTAAAAGCTATTAAAACAACATTACTGACTCACACCATTGCAGTGGGTGCGTTTGCATTTTCCACCATGGACATGGTTGATGCTGCTGCTTTGCTGCATAATCACTATCGCCCTGGATTTGTATTTATCAGATAAAGTAGATTCCCATAAATGCACCATTTAAGTAACATTTGCTAAACGCTACAGAGCCCTGCAGGGTTAATTAATCATTCGACACGTTGTTTGTTAAACCACATTGTGTGTTCTAAGACTTGCATTTTCAGTAGGAATAATTATGTGAGGGGCTAAGAGCCAAGCTGTTTTCAGACATTCACTGAACTCCAGACATGTTCCTGAACATTTCCAGAGCTGCTGTATATAAGAAACCCAAACGTTCCAGATATTCTCCTGTTGTGGAATCATCTGATTGGAACAATCTACTGCTATGTTCTTCCTATTTAAAAGGCAAACTTTGTTTAGAAAACAAACAATTGTAATATATATAATATAGCCAACATTATTCTTCATTCAATTATTTTAGAGCTACATTTATTAATTGTTCCTACTTCACCTCTCATGACCATGATAACGCTGTGTTTCTTCCCAGTCTACATGTCTACATCTTTCCATCCCTCTCTCTATCTTCATCCTCTCACTCCTCCTCCCTCACACAATGAACTGAAAGTGAATGTCTCCTCCTCCACAAACTCTCGTAAACAATCTGAACTTTTCCTTCCAAAACACAACAAACTTAATCGTCATTCTCTCCTTCTTTCCCCACACCTCTCTTCCCTTTTTCCCATCCCTCCCATGCCCATTCTCACATATACACAAAACAACCCTTTCATATCCTGCGCTGGCGTGAGAAAACCACAAGAAAAATGACGACTGTCTCCGAAAAAGAGCCAAAGAAACGGTGTGAAAGTGAGAGTGGGGCAGAGGTCGAGAAGGGAGAAAGTGGGCAGGAAGGAAGAAGGGTGAGAGCGAGAGAATGAGAGACAGAGCATGAGGAAAGGAAAGGAGGAAGCAGGTGTTTTTGAACAAAGAAAACATGAACTGGGTCAGGTGTATAAAACAGAGAGGGGAAAAAAGAAAAGTAGTTCATGACAGATGGTCTTTGGGACCAGTTTGAAATATTAACATAAATATTTTATAATTGATAAGAATCTGGTTGAAGGTTTTGTGCCAACAATGACGACTAGTGGCCCATCTGTGCCTGCAGCTAGATTGCTTTTATATTGATCTTTACATAAAGGGATTGTCCATCACCTTAAACATATGCGAACATGCAGGACAAAGGGATCAATACCTCTGACAGGTGTCTTGGATTATATCCAAGTCATTGAATTCTGATGCCGTTAAAGGTTTTTTTTCATCAGCAAAATGAGTGTGCATATTTATAAAGAAAACAATGTTTAATAATGTTTTTAATGAACCTTGTCTCCCTTGACTTCACTCTTCAGGTATAGAGAAGTCCTTTTAGACTATTGAACCTTTTCAAACTTTGCTGATTTGAATTGATTTGTAGTCAATGATCATTGGGCATCAGGAAGAAAACACACTGATCAGATTCTTCTTCAGGTTAGTTAAATACAAAGTAGACCTGTAAAACTCTTTTGAAGACTTTTACAGTAAATGTGGAGCAAATATCTCTCTAATCGACACAGAATATCCAGCAGAGTTTTTGCAAATTCTAGTGACCAGAATATTACGATAATAGAAAATAAGTTAGCAGCTTGTGCTATATGCTGCTGCTTCAGCCAACGTCTATGCTCACACAGAGGAAAAGGACTGAGACCGACAGTATGGAAGAAAGGAGTGAGTCATAGAGCTTTCCCAGCAACAAGGGATGGTGTGAACATCAATCACACAACAGGCACACACAGTCTCCTGTACCCAGAGACGCTCCAGCAAATGCAGACACAAGGTATACGCAGGCTGCACAGGCAAGGTCATCATTAACAAAGTGCCTGCCTGAGTGAAATACTGAGTGACGTATGGCTGTGTGCGGCATAAATCCAATCAAGGCAGAACAATCATGGTAAAACACCTCAGGAAAATAAGGGAATGAAAAGAGCCTCATGTTGCTTTATACATAATTGTAAATTATTGTACTGAACTAAGCCCAACCATAAAATTCATGTTTAACATAGACACATGCTGCAGGGCTAAGGCATGCATATGTTCACGAAAGAAAAAAATACAGGTTTACATTGAGTGGAAACTGGTTTTAGATACAATACAAGACAAAACATGCAACATCCACACTGGCTGTGCAAAAACACACCAAGGATTCCTCTCTAAGTAAAAGGTGTCGTTAAAAATTGCATGAAGCCTGTATGTATTCACACACACACACACACGCACACACAGATGCCTCTAGTCAGCAGAGTTATGTAACACCACTGCAGTAAACTGACCTCCTACTAGGGGAGAGAGAGAGGCAGACAGAAGGAGAGACTGACACTGAGAAAGTAGTTGAAAGTGTAAAACCTGGCTTATTTAAATGTATTCATCGTGCACCGTTTTAATGCCTCTACCGTCTGCCAGGCACATTAATATAGAAACCAGATGCGACTGACAGCAGGGAGGCGGGCGTGTATCTGTGACTGACCTATCCCACACAGTCGGCTCACTGCAAAACTGAATGCCCTTTCGCTAAGTGATCGATAAAGCCAATCAGCAGTGATCAGTCGGTTCCTGTGTAACCCACAAGTACAGCAGGTTAGATGAAATTAGAAGGATGCAGCTGACAATTAAAAATGTCGGGACAAATTAAAAATACAGTTGGTAATACATGACATTACAAATAGGGATGTTTCCCTGGTGGATGTTAATTAGAGAGGGAATTAAAATTAGAAAGACAGCTTCCATTTTTCTACTATGATGTCCTTGTATGATTTTGGTTTTCATTGGTCCACTTCATGTGGTGTCTATTAAACACAATCTCTCAGCATCTGCATTAGGATTTTCCATTCATTCTAGTTTATTACCACAAACATTGTTTAAAAAAATCAACTACTTTAATTTCCACATTTTTAAAAAGAAACTCAAGCTGTTAACTCCTTAAGCCACACTGATAAAAACTCACTCGAGGTTCAGTTTAAGGAAGTAACATTGGTTTTCCTACCTACAACTGTGTTATTGTGTATATATGTTAATTGTCCCTAGTAGTAGGCATACTTGAGTTATCTCCTCACGGTTGTTTGCCTTCCCACTAAGTCAAGCTGCAGGAAAAATGATCACAATCTCTCCTTCTGTTATCCTGTTAAATAAAGTGTTTCTGCAGATGTCAACAGCAAAGTTAACCTTTGACCTTTTGAATATGAAATGCCGTCACTTCATCATTGTCATTTTAACCTAAACGAGAGTTCTTTTTTGATTGGAGGTAAAAAATGTGTTGAGTGCAGTCATAGTGAACTCAGCCTTTGACCTTTGACTAAGTCCAAGTTAACCTTTGCACCATTTTTGAAGAAATTCCTTCATGGTATTCAGAGGATTGTGTTTACGAGAGTAGGGTGTACAACTGATACCTGGCCAGAGGTGCACCAGCATAAATAAACATGGCCGAAACCTGACTGAGGGTAACGACAGACTTTGTTAGCCTAAAGCTGACTTACTATTGTTGCCTATAGACAAACAAAATCATCATAACTACTTGTAGTATGTTAC
The DNA here is from genome assembly GCF_024713975.1 of Paralichthys olivaceus. Taxonomy (NCBI): domain Eukaryota; kingdom Metazoa; phylum Chordata; class Actinopteri; order Pleuronectiformes; family Paralichthyidae; genus Paralichthys; species Paralichthys olivaceus. The sequence continues at coordinate 7,127,190 of NC_091112.1, forward strand.
ATTTTAGCAAGGACATACTTGACTTTGTTTTCTGCCCTAACATGAACCTTAGCCAGTTGCGGTGTTGCGTGCCTAAAGTAATGATAGAACTATTTTCTGCATTCACCTTTTAACTGAATATTTGTCTGTACACGAAGACTCTGTCATTGTTCATCCATCTGTGTTGTCATTCATGCACTGTCAAAATCAATCTCGATGACAGACTGCAGATGTTTTCTATTGCCCTTTAGAAACGCACACACCCACACACAAACCCTGAGGCCAGCCATTAGCCATTACTGGCGTCCTGGCTCAGCCTGTTGTGTTTGTACCTGCACGTGTTGTTAGGTTTTATAGATTTTCGACCCACAACTAGTTCAACTAACTGGCTACAGTGTTGTTCAGCTCATACATACAGAACCCATTAATAAAACATAACTGCATTCATTCATTGAAAGCTCATTCTATTTGAATCTTGTCTTGTGGCAAAATGATGCGATTATTCATGTTCACTTGTGGACTTGTTGTACTTTGTTTCAGATAATAATTAGATAGTATCAATTATATATAATTAATAATCTAATTATATATAAAGTATATGTGCATATACAATAATAATCGTATATAATTTATCTTTGATAGAAATGTTTTTGTCTCATTTGGCAGTCTCTGGATCACGATGAGCAATATTCTTTTGAAGAACAGCGCCCACTGTGGCAATAAGACAAATACAAGATTATTGTGAATGTGACATAACTGCAGATTCAGTACAGAATAAAGTCAGTGAACTTAGTTATTTAATTTTTTTTATCATCATTTATGTTTTTTAATCATTTTATGATTTTAAATTAACTTCTGACTCGTTTCACTTCATATTTATGTGCTTACGAGCTTTGTATTTGACCCTAGGCTTCTGTTTCACTGCAGCCAACAAATACAGCAAATAATTAACTAAACTTTTGAGTTATCTAAACAAAATCAGGATGGTATAGTGAAAATAATTGTTTGCCGTTGCCTTTGTTTAAAAAAATTTGCTTCCCCTGATGTTTCTTTGTCCCTCGTCATCACCTGAGACCGCTGGTGGTGGTGGTTTGTTTTTGATGACTTCTCCTCCCTGGAGGGTGGGGGAGGGGAGCAATGTGCTGACAAACAAATACACCACACACACAGTCACATTCTGTTCTGCATTCTTCACATATCTTACACTAATAGCCCCCAAATACCTTGCTTATCGCCTGTTGCATGGAAAAATATGCACACTCATATCAGTGCACATAACATGGCTTTGTCTTAAGGACTTAAGTGTTGCTGACTCTGAAAAATGCCAACAACAAACAAAACACACATGAATGTAACATGCACCGAAGCTCGGATTATTGTACAGACCCCCCATGGTCCACGAGCCACATGTTGGGAACCGCTGCCATCAGACATGGCATCTTTGTGTTGCTGTGTGCCTTGTCTTTCACTGCCACAGTACCACACCCATAACCTCACCCTGTAATGCTGGTAATGATCACAAACAACTCCATCTAAAACCCTTTTGTCTCTCTGTGTGTGCACAGTGATAACATTAATAAATGAAAGAAGTTACTGCAGCGATTATATAAAGGGTTATAAATAGGAAAGCTTTAAATAAGTGACTAGTCTGGTGTCACTGTCTCGCTCTCTGCAGAGACACAGACTGAAGCATACAAAGATAACTGAAGCCTGGAGATTGGTTTAAGGGCTTCGCACACTCGCAATAACGTCAGTGGCTCCTTATTATCTGCCCCTAAATAAATGACCATATCTTCAACCTGTCTCACCTATGCACCGATTTCCAAAAAACACTTGATTCGTCCACTTGCTCTGTCCTCTATCTCATCTGTCCCATAAATGAATTAGATTATGGTGATTAGTCGCTGGGCGACATCGAGTAAGTCATTTATGTAACTCCACTGTCTGCAAGGTCATCTGCTAGATTAGACCAGCTAACGTGATGGGATCACTCAGTGGATTAGGTTACCTGGCATGCTAGCATACACAATGCAAGATCAACCTGGTTCATTGCGCAACAAATAGCAGGGATTCTTCATTTTGTAGAAGGATACGGTAAAACAAAAAAATATGTGGGTACATTTTAAAGGAAACAGCTTTATGTTAGTTATGAATGTTTGTACCATACTAAATTAGAGCCAATAATTGAATAGAAGTTTTTCTGTTGTTCCATGATATTGCTGACATTGTTATATCACTCTACCTTAATCATAAGTGAGAACTACACCACATCTATTTGACTTGCTGACCACACCAGACTTGTGGCAGTGATCCAGAGGTCAAGACCCAGGCTAGACCCAGGATAGAGAGACAACAACAAGGACCGTAAATTCTGAGGTAAACTACAGTATGGGATTACATCTCTGCCACATCAATACAATAGTCAGCAGCACCTGGCCCAGACTTAAACAGACTGGGTCCAACTTAGTTAATGAAAATGTATATAAAATATAATCAGCCAGACAACTATAACCTGTTTCCCTAAAGAAAAGTCCTGCATCCTAGTGCGAGTGACTGCAGCCAGGATTTCAGAGACGGAACAGAAAAGAGCTGCACAAAGAAGACCTTGTAGGGGAGAAGTTTCTTATCCTTTCACTAGGTTGGGCAAATATGGGCTCCTTGACCAGACAATCTGCTGAGCAAACACATGCACACACACTCCCTCTCTGACCCCAGTGTTTGGAGTTTACACACACACACACACACAATGGTTTCACTTATGGCCAGCCAGCCCGCCGGCTTATCAGCTATCCAGCTAATTCTAGTAGCTGAAGTCTGTCTCCAGCATGCATAGAGCTTTAACTAGATTGGGGGTTTGTGCAAAACCCACATTTATGGCAATGTTGGTTATGATTTAAAAAGATGGTAAAGGTGGGCAAATCTAGCAGGTTTGACAAGGATAGCATACAACTGTGTGGCATACAACTGTGTGTCACACAGAGCTTCTTATCTGTCAACAGCTTTTCAGCTGTGTTACAATGGCCCTGACGACATTGTTACAATGATGTATTATGCAGAAATGTTTTTAGGCCACAAGAGACATCTTTGTTGCCCTTACCGCCATTGGCTGCTGGGAAAAATTGGCAACATGGCTGTCTTGCCAGGTTATATCTATGCATTATAATGCATCCATAGTGAGCTTCAGGTTACACAGCAGAGAGGAAAAATCTCCATTATAGATCAAATTATACCTGGATTTAATGTCCACTTTGGACGTAGGCAATGATTATTAACAAATAAGGTTTGATAAATGAACTAAATGCTACTTATCCAGCTGGAAACGCAGAAGTTAGGGACTAGCTGAAGAACTGAGTGAAGCATTTAACTGCTGTGTATGTATGGATACTAATATATGGATGGATGGACGGACAGACGATGGACGGATTGATGGATGGAATTTGGGGAAATGAGCCAAATTTGTCGGAAATGGTTGGAGAGGAGCTAAAAGGAGAGAAATGATTGGACGAGGACAACATGAAAAAAGGCTTATATTGATGATGTCAGTGTTGTTTTCTCCAAACACACTTGGTGCTGCATGCACTGTGACAGTCAAATAAGATACTTAACATCGGCTGTAATCTAAACAGATTTAGGACTTTTATCGTATATCAGGCACAGTGATGCAGCTTGACAGCATTATCATGTTTGAGATCTAGGCACAACTGTGTGTAACCCGGCTCATAATTCAGCTGGATGGAAAACAATCCTCTGTACCCACGATCAGTTCAAAGGGTGAAAGGAAAAGCAGTGAATTAGCCAGGCCCGAAAAAAGGGCAGACTTGACAGGATTAACTCTCCATATCAGTGATGAATCTCATCGAGACACCAAATTCGCCGCTTTGTCTGCTTGGGTTTTATCCATTTCAGTTGACTAATCTGTAGCAGTTGTACCTCTCAGCAGTTCCAAAATCTCACTAAGAGGAGCTCAGACATGTCCTGATGCAACAAAATAGGTTAGAACAGCTAAATCAGGGCTAAAATTAGAATAAAAAAGGGAAAACAGGAACTCTCCTCCGATACTGCCACAGGAAAAAAACTTTTGGTTATGAAAGTTGTGATAAAAGTATTATTTATTGCGTGGACTTAAATCTGTAAGAAAATAGCTTTTGCTTTTACTGAGATATTTAGATTCTGAATAAAACATGAATCTCTTTTACTTCCAAAATCTTAACATCGTCCTTTGGAATCAAGTCTCTCAAAGCCTGGTTCCCTGCTGTGGCTCAACCTTGGGGAGCCGGCCAGAGGTCTCAGTGGCCACACAGCGACCTGCCACTCACGTCGCCTCGGTTATGTAAGCTAAGAGATCACTCGACATTGCTGAGGAGGGAAGGTGAGATCTGGAGGGAAAAGAACGTCGTCGGGGTTGAGGGGGTGGGGTAATTCCAAGAGAAGTGACTTTAAATTATAAATAAGGTAACTGCTGCTTCAGCCTTTAATCTCCCTCTTACTCCCGCCACTTCTCACTCTCCTCTTCTTCCGCTTGTTCTCTTCTTCCTTCCTCTCCTCCTTTGACTGCTCAAACCCTCAGAGCAAACAACTGTGGGAGCTCCAGTTTACTGCAGATAAAAATGGACTTGGCATATTCTCAAAGACTGTCAGAGACGATGCTGGGTGCAAATGACAGTACGCGCAGTGCAATTGGAGGTCATTGTGTGTGTGTGTGTGTGTGTGTGTGTGTGTGTTAATAGTGTTATGAACATAGGATGTCCCACCTTGTTAAACCCTATGAGATGAATTTTGATTTGTGAATATGGCTTATACAAATGAAATTTGATTGATTGAAGGTTTGTGTTTGTGGACTCTTTACTCACCAATCTGCAGCAGCACGGGCGTCACCAGCGCCGTCTCCATGGCGTAGCAGAATTCCCGGCCGAACATCACAGCACCGTGCATCAACCATCTCTTCATGGGGATGCCTTCTATCGATTCTTCGCTCGCCGACTCCTCCCCACCACGGGTTCCTCCCCTGCCTTCTCCCGATCCATCCGCCTCGCCTCCTGCTCCTCCTTTCTCCTTGTCCAATCCTGATGCAGAGGAGTTTTTGTCGTTGACACCGCCTACCAGAGATCCGACCTGCATAGCGTCAGCCTCTGTGTTCTGAGGAGGCATGGCGGTAAGCATGCACGCAACAAGAAAACAAGCGCACCCCTTGAAAAATCTGCCACCAAAGAAAAAACAAAACTACTTATCTCTTTCCACAAACTAATTGTTTCAAGGTTGAAGTTACTCAAAAAACTAGTAATGACGTCCTGGAAGTATTTTAATTACAATCTTTACATGCTACAACGTGACTGTGGTTGTAACTTGATAGTTATATCCTATTAAAGGTGTTCGAGAAGTGATGGAGTGCTAATACCACAAGACCCTAACAGATCATGTCCCAGCACGCTAGGTCATAAAATCTATCTAAAATGAAAAAATAAACTATTATCAATACACCTAAAACAAATCTCAATTTCCTTATCTGCTAAAATAAAGAAAACAAAATAGTCAATCAGCAATCATTTGTCCTAAGTTGTCCAAAAACACTTCAAATTCAAGGCGTTTTTTTTTTATCCTCCTCTTGCTGCCTTGTTTTCTCCACTGAGTGGGGGAAAAGAAAAATCACAAAAATCAGCTTTCCAAATGCTCTCGGTAGCAAAATCCCCCCAAAAATAAAGGAAGCAGCTGAATTTTCACAGGTAGAGTTTGCGGTACATTCCAAGCGGGACTTTGTGCGTTTGTGCGAGTGTTGTCAGGTTTGTGAGAGCACGCCTTGCAAACTCTGTAAGCTTCAATTAGTATGTTGGTATGTCAGTGCTTTCATGCATGTTTGTGTTTGCGAGTGGAGCATTTTTGTGTGTGTGTGTGTGTGTGTGTGTGTGTGTGTGTGTGTGTGTAGTGTAGTGTAGTGTGTGTTTATGGCTTTTTTGTCATTGAGGTTGTCTCCCTCTCTTTCTTACTGTCTATTACAAGTAGTAAAAATCCATATAGAAGACCATTCAGTGAGTTCCAGAGTCATTTTGTGTATGGAGGGCTTGATGACGGAGTGGGTGGGGGCGTGGGGGGAGGGGGAAGGAGGAGGGCAGGCGGCGATGGTGGGCGGAGCTCCTCTGAAAATCCCCATCGATTGGCTGATCAATCTGAGGGAAGACAGCGGCAACAGAAGGCAACCAGGAGGTGAGGAGCGTCCCATTGGTCAGGAGGAGAGATGAGTTGGTTGAGAAGAGGAGGAGGAAAAAAAGAGAAACAAAAACATGAATGAGTCACAGCAATTCACTTCAAAACATGTGTTGTTACATATAAACAAAGCAATGCTGCAATTTTCCTGCAATGCAAGTATCTGTTGACATGAACATACTGCTGTATATGCCGAGTCATTTAAGCTGCTTTCAGACATGCACTGAACTCTGGACTTTTCCAAAAGGGGATTTATGTGAGAACTCAAATGTTAGAGTCAGTTGCCCAAGGAACGTTTCCTGTCAGCAAAATGTCTGCAAAATGCCAGATTGAGCTCATGTGAGAAAAGAGGCTGGAAAATTCCCAGCAAAAGAAGTGGGCATGTCAATGTCGTTTCTCATATGGTGCAGAGGTGAAGCGCTCGACTGAAAGTTCCACTTCCTAATGTCGTGAACAAGTCTGACCAGGACAAACTTCTGCTGTGCTCTTCATACTTGGAAGGCAAAGTTTGTCCAAATGTCCAAACCTAAAGTTTCAGGGCACTTTCCTGGATTCATGCCTGAAAACGGCTTGAGTGTAAATCAGTTGGCACAAGATGAGGCAGAAAAAAGTAGTTATGGTGAAAGATATGCTGATCCTTGGTAGATGATGCACATTAATGCTGGAAAAATTGGAATGGACAACTGGGAGTCGGACGGTAGGGTCAGTGTCCTCCCCCTAATTGCTCTGTCACACTGTCTCAGTTGCCAGTCCAGGACTTTTCTCTGTTTTTCATGACATTAAATGTATTGAAAAATGTCTCTGACCATTATGTACATATATAATCTTGTAAATGTTAATATTATTATGGGGTTATTAATTTCTCGAAACAGCTCCTCTTTCTAAAAACTCAAGGATGTATGTGCCATTAATTAAATACCAGTCACTTTTAGTGCAAAGGCAAAAACCTCCTGAGCTTAGTAACTGACAGGGAAAACGACATATAACCAAACCCAGGGCCTGACACCATAAGAATAAAAGAGAAAATGTGAATTGAAAATGTGAAGGATGAAAGAACGCAATTGTGTTTTATGAGCTGAAACGTTTTCAAACTGAGCTTCTGTTTCAAACAGAGGGCTTGTGTGTGGTGGGAAGAAGTGAGAGAAATGTAGACTGAAAAAAAGAGAGAAAGAGACAGAGGAGTACAAGTAGTGAAGCCCTTTGGCAACTAACACGCCTCTCAGAGAGAGAGAGTAAAACACACTGCACGGATGTTCGATACGATTTCCCACAGAGTTGAATTCCAAAGTGTGTGTTTTTGCGTGCAGCGGGGCCGCTGGATTATAACCCATGGAGACGCCACATTTCGTCACACCCAGCGTGCACTAATGCTTGCCACGTGAACGACACACAAACACACACGCACACTAAAACAGCGCTAAGACCCTCATCAAGCCTCTTAGGGAGAGGCGAAGGGAAGAAAACAAAAAGAGAGAAAAGGGAGGAAGGAGAGAAGTTGGGAAAGGAGGGAGGTAAGGAAGGATGGGTGAACAGGTGGAGAGTGTGAGGAAGTAAACATGGACAGAGGGGAGGGTTTGAAGAGGAAGAGAAGGAAGACAACAAATGACAGATGGACAGACGAATAAGTACAAAGGTCAAACATATTTATTTCTTTTCCTAGTTCTTGTTCTCTCTTACTCCTCTCTTTATCACTCCTCTCCATTTTCAATGCTCTCACAAGTCTCCATTAACATTCAGGATACACTCATGATATTCACACACACACAAACACACGCTCGTACACAACCCCCTCCTCACCTGACCTCAAAGCAGCAGCAGATTACATAACAGCCCCTCTGCTTTACAGGGACCCACAGTTCATCACAAATACAAAGGAATATTCCTCTAATTTCTGTTCAAATTAGAGACCACAACTATACAAAGGCATGTAACAAAATGCAACATTTACACTACATAATAATAGTAATTAAAAGTAGTAATACTACATTTTTGGATCTGGGAATGCCAAAGCAGGGCGGAGATGCTGAAGTCATGGCCTTTTGCAGAAGGAAAACACAATATGTACAATGATCATCGGCTAGTACAAATGGGACAGCTGATGGGTCTAAATCTAATATCATCAAAAAATAATGAATCTTTAAGCATATAACCTTATATAGTCTCTATAGGGTTCAATGCACTTTGTCCGAGTCACATTAATTCTGCATGGCACATGCTGCAAGTTGGAGCTTTTTTTGGACTGAGGCATTTATATATTATGATCAAACTCAGAACTTAGTTTCCATCAGGAAAACCTGCTCGTGGAGCTGGTACCATTATTGTGAATCGATGTGAATCCAGCTGCTCAATACAAATTTTAATCTCACTTGAACTCACTGCAGACTCCAGTGCCGAGAACATTTGACCAGCTGGTGGGAAACTTTTTTCTCACACACAGTTTGTTAAAACTCATAGAAGTTCAGTTTTTCCTGAAATTGTGACTTAGCACAATCAATAAACAGATCCTTCACTGAGCTGAATTTTGATGCACCTCAAGTCAGTCTCATTAAATATGTGACATCTGAAGTAATTTAGTAAAAAAGTTAATAACTAAAAAATAATAACATTAATGTTATTAGAAAATGGTGAAAAATTTTAAGATTTGTGGATCCACCAAGTTTCAAAAAAATCAGCTCAGGAGTTTTTGCGTCACAATGCTGACAAACAGAAAAGAGAGGTGAAAACATAACTTCTTTTGCGGAGGTCATAAATATCCTATTGTAAGTGAGCCAGAGGGGTTCCATCCATAAAATACTGCCGGTAACTTCACAGACAATTCGTAAACAAAAGTAGAAGTTGTGTAAACATCTAATGTGTTTTCTTCTCACTTTAATTTAATCCAGCAAACAAACATGTTTAAAAAGAAAAGCCAGGGGCATGTTTGTTTGAGTTTGACAGCTAAACATACACCCATCTGTTGGCCGCACCTTACTCAAACAACTTCAGCATCTTCTACCCTGTTTCCTCTTTGACCCAATTTGATTTTCTGGTGTCTGTAACCGCCAAGATTTTGCCAGGAAACCTTTTGGTGGCACCACTGGTGTTGTGATAAAATCTGTTCTGGCATTACCACACATTTACTGAATAAAATGGACCATGCAGCTTTATTTTTACACTTCCTAATGATGGTAATAGCCTAAGTATAACTTAAAGCCATTGTTGTAGTCTTTGAGTGTTAAACAACATAACAAAGAATTATTAGCACCATAGTTCAAACATGTTGTGCTTTGAACGAGGCTCATATTTGTCAAAGTGGAAAAACCATGAGAGACTAATGAGCCAGAAGAGTCGTCAAACCAGAAATGGAAAACAACAGAAGGTTCAGACTGACATGACAAAGGAGTTTCATTCACAAATTCATTTTTAACCTTCTGTAAAAAAATGTTAAAACTATCCAGACAGTGAAATTAGTTTGAGTCTGTTTAAACGTTAGAAGAGCTAAAAGATAACCCACCAGCTTTGAGTGCTTGCATTCTGATCTAAATGGATGCAAATAATGAACATTTGAGTGATTTTAAGAGAGGAAAACTAGAACGGGAGCAAGGCAAAGGAAATGCCTGTAAAGTTCAAGGTCAGATACGAATTAAGAGTTGCTCGTCTCCTGTGACTCGCAGAACAACACACAGACTAAAAACACGTCACCCTGATCTATTTCAGTGAGCGTTTATTCTTGTGCCACAGACCAGATTACCTGTGACACAGGCATGAAATCAGGCCAAGCTCAGTCTCTCTCATTTCATCCATTTCTGCTTCTTTTTCTTCAGTGTGTCCATGCAGGTCAGAGAACAGACAGCCTTGTTTCTGCTGCGGGTCTCATGTGTGAAACGTACCATCAATGAGCAGTGAAAAATGCTTGACTTTCTCTGGATGCTCTCGTGACCACCCTATTGACTTTAGCCATTTCTGCAGAGACTACTGATCGTAGAAAAACATGGGCTAATTAAAGAGTTTTGTCTCACCTCATCTTAGCAGCTATTTAAAGATTATGCTCATATTCAGGTTCAGTGGGTTATTAATTGAAAAGGGTTCATGCACTTATGTTCAGAAAACTTTCTTCATGCTGTTCATTGCTTTAGCTTCTCTTGTTAGCTTACATCTGAGACACTAGTCTCTTTAAAGACCTCCATCCCGATAAAGACCCGTCTGCTCTGATTGGTCAGCTGTACCACTATGTTGCCCTGTTGTACTTTTCGGACATGTTGGCCTCCACTTTCATAAACACACTAGAAGAAAGAAAAACTAAAAAGTTGCACATGTCTTTTTTAAAGCAAAGAAATCTGGATTTGTCCAATGGCATGGAGCAGCGGATTGACGAGTTTGTGGCACTTACAAGCGTTGCAGCCAGGAAACACTTCAAAATATAAACCTCAAATTAACCATAAAGATAGAGCAGATATTTTCACCCCAGAAGCAGAAACAAGGGGCAGAGTAAATGAATCTGATTTTATGAGCTGCTGCTGGAAGCAATGATCTCCACTCTGTAAAACCCTTTAATAACCATCAAGGCCAGTTCAATTCAGTTCAATCTGCTACTGGTGTAACAAGAAGAAGAGTCTACATCATTATCAACAACTGATACTGTGTGTAGGGTGCACACACATCTGTGAGTGTATATGAACTTACACTGCAATATATTCATGATTGCTCATGACGTTACCACTGCTGGAACCTTTCCAACCCTTTTTCTCTGTGCTACTGTTTCTCTGGAGTCCCCGACACTATCCGATCAGGCTGAATCTTGACAAGAGATTTGGTGTCACACACCAGCGAGGCACGTAAACACACCACGAACACGACAAACAACACAGCGATGACCCATATAGAGGTGGATATAAATTACAAGGCTGAGGACTTTAGGATCAAATTCACATACTGATGGGACCTATGGCTGTTTATGTGCATTTGTGTGGAAGTAAAGGAAAGAAAGAGCGAGACTGTAAATGAAAATAAAGAGGGAAAGATTTTGTGACTGAAAAATATTTTTCAGGACAGATCCAATGACCTGATTTGGTGCTTTATTGGGTTAAAATTAGGTATTTGTCAAATTGATCACCTTTGAAATCCAAGAAAACCCTTCAGGTAGAGGATATGGATTCACTTCAGAGGCAGATAACATGGGGAAACAACATAATCTGATTTTATAAAGTGCTGCTGGGAAGATGCTCCTCAGTGTTTGAAACCCTCTATTAATGATCAAGGCCAGTTCACTTCAGTTCAGTCTTCTCCCGGTGTAACAAGAAGCTGCTTTTCATTCGCTCATGATGAGTCTGCATCATTTCAACTCCTGGTACAGTGTGTGTGTGTGTGTGTGTGTGTGTGTGTGTGTGTGTGTGTGTGTGTGTGTGTGTGTGTGTGTGTGTGTGTGTGTGTGTGTGTGTGTAGAAGTATTTTTGGCTGGATGGCAACACTGAAGCAAATGACGGGCGGACAGTGTGTGTTAGTGCACGCGTGTGTCACTAGCAGATGTGTCTTTCTGACTGGAACCACAGAGACTTGCATGTCTTTAGTCACTCTCTCTCCCTTTTTCATGTTTTGGACGAGCAGTTTTATCTGCACCCACAGAGGAGCAACATGTAAATACACGGACTGCTTTGCAAAGTCGCACTTTACCACAAACACTTCAGTATTCCCATGCAGTTGATAATACTCCCATGAAATAACACCATATTCCCAGCTGCGGGGAAGCAGATGGCAGAGATAAGCAGAGAGAGGGGGGAAAGAGAGGTAAACAGGGACTGGATATGTGCATTATGGTGCAGTGCTGCTGCAGTGCAGAGTGCAGGGGGGGCACATGTGAATCAACGTGCACCAGCATCAATGACCAATCCCTTACTCATAACACAGGGCTTATATCACTGTATGCGCTGGTATGAAATGTGACGTAACATACCTGCTGTTCACATACATGCACTCTCTCAAACACACATAGAGAAAGTAGATACGTCAATATTATTCAAGGGTAATTCCAGTGAATTAAAACATCACTGCTCTACCAAATTAAACAAGCCAGCATGCATATTCAAATACATTTAATGTAATTAAGATCAAATTCATGAGCAGCATGTGGGGAAAAGGTTCATGAAAAGGTTTCAAGTTTTCATCAGCAATGAAATCTCCAAGTAGGCAAACAGAAACAATAAACCAATATTGAATGAAGTTTTCTCTATTCAGTTAATCTGGTCGGATGACAAACTGCTACAAATATGTAATAGTAATAATTTTGTGAATGCCGAATTGGGTCTAATGACGTCAACAGCAATGCTAGCTTGTAGTCCACACATGCTCAGATGATGTGTGCGACCATGATGGCTTGCAACGTGAGGAAATGGTAATGCAAGATATTCAAAGTTACATGTCTTTATTTATCACATGCACAGAACCAAACGTGCAGTGGAATGAAAGAGATGCTCAGTTAACAGTGCAAGAGTATCAGAGGGGGATGATAAATCCAATATATATAAATAAAAAGTACTTGTGCAGTATAAGATTGATGTATGCATTCAAATGTATATTTACAAGTACAAATATATGTGCAAATCTAACCAAACATCTTAATTTTATCAAATCTATCAGCTACAATAACCTGGTGTGCAGGTTAAAGTGACAGCAAACATGCAATATGTGCTCAATATTGCAGAAGTATTTACGTATGTGTGGATGTTTGTTACAGTAAGACATGTGTGTTGAGGACCTGAGGATAGAAACTCCTCTTCAGTCATTCGGCTTTGGCCATGTGACTGCAGAGGCGTCTGCCTGACCTCAGAAGTCTAAACAGTCCATTGTTGGGGGGTGAAGAGTCTCTCATGGGGTTTTCGGGCTCTCACGCTCCTGGCGTAGGTTTCTGTATTCTGCATTTAACTGAACGTACCAGCACCGATACAAGGCAGGAAGTCTGCCTGTTAGGAAACTCCACAGCTGTGGGGCATAAGCCTTAAGAGAGGTTGAATACTTAAACTTAAACTGTTGGTAGAAGAACCGGTCTTGATTTTTACCTCCACCAAGGAGGTTATGTTTCCTGTATTTTGTTTTTTGTTAGGTCAGCAGGGTTATGCAAAATCTACAGAATGTATTTCCATTAAACTTGGTGGAAGGGGACATAGGCCTAGAAAGAACACACTCGATTTTTGCACAGATCAAGACAAATTGGAGAATAGGACATTTTGCCAAATTTCCTAGGGAATAATACATGACATTGGTTGTGTCACATTTGATGCGTCTTTATTGAATGGACTGTAGGGCCTTGTCAAAGGTGTGTGCTCTTCTGAGTGCCATTGTAGTTTGAGTATGTGATCAGTAAAAAGAGTCCAGGGGAGGTTCTCTCGAGCCTCTCGACAGGTTCTCTGTTGATCTTTGGTGGGGTGTACCTGCTGGCCTCCTGTCCACCACCTTTCCCTTCGACTTGCTGGTGTCCAAAGACAGGTTGTTGGACTGGCACCACGGTTCAAGTTGGTTTACCCATTTTTGATAAGCTCTAGCACCACTGCTTCGAAGGAGAATTTGATGATAATGGTGCAGCTGTCAGTGGCTTTGCATTATAGATGATATACAGCAGAAGCCTTTCTTCTAAAATCCCCAATTCTTACTCCATTGTTCTCGTGTATATTAACATAGCAGTATGAACCAGTATGTTTTTTACTTGTACTCATTGTTTTGATTACAAGTTCAGGTTTAGTTCAGGGAAAAAAATCTAATACATTTTGGGAACTTATTCTTTAATCGCGAGTAGTTGTATGTCATCATACTTTCAGGAGACTTTCTGACAAACTTGGACTTAAGTTGCTGGTGGTAAGAAGCCATGAAGGTCAAGAGTCACAAACTGGGGCACGGGTCTATTTTGAGGGGCTTCAGAAACACAGGTTCAAGGAATAGGACAGAACAAATTAACATGAGCCAATATACATTTAATGCTATTAAAAAAAGTTCATCTAATTATTATGGTTGTTGAACCCATGACCCATCAAAACAGTCTTATGGCAGAACATGCCCAGAGGTCGTGATAGAATGAGTAAATGACAGAATCATTTAAATGATCTAACCTGCTCTCTGTTGTTTAATCCAGTTTTCAAAAGCAGACTATGCGCGCAAGTTCTCTGCATTATAAAGGGAGTTATGCAAACTAGGAAACTGGTTTGCAAGTTTCCTTTTGCAAGTATTGAAGTAGCACAAAATCAATGACAACCAGAGCTTTATAAAAACACTATGATATGTACAGCTTCTAACACAGTTATTGGTTTTTAAACCACAGTCGAGCACACACACACCCACACACAGTGTTGTTTTAATCTTCCTGGCTTGCTGGTCTGTGCATGTCTAGACAGTTGATGTCAACGTTGTGTCTCGAATCTCATAAATATAGTATCATGTTTATGTAATATACTCACCCTGAAGATATTTTTTTGGCCTGAAGACAAATGATTATCACAGACCCCTGAAGTAAAAATCGGTTTTAACTCCTGCATGTCTGAATGTTCGAGCTGGATACTGTGAGGTTTTGACAAGCTGCTGACAGCAGCCTTGGCCTACTTCTACACCGGAGTCACGTTGCTGGCTGTGTGTAGCTCTCACCACATAACCACACACGCGCACGCACATACTGGGCTGAAATTTACCACCCCAAACCCCATCTGTGCCCCCTCTGACTTCAGTACCCCCCACTCAACATCACATTACAGCACCTCCCGTTGCATCCTGTCTTTCTGACCTCAGAGGGCCGACCCTCTTTTGGAGGGACTGGGTGTGTATGTATTTGTATACGTGTGTGGGAGTGTTTGTGGGTGTGTACCCTAACCCTTTACAGTCCACTGAGGCCTTTACCCAAAGGGGAGCCGCACGCCAAGCAGGAGATAGAAAAAAACATCACAAAAAAAGAGCAAAGGAGGCAATGATATAGATCTGCTGTATGTGTATCTCACTATTTGTGCATGTGCACGCTGGCTTCTTTCCGGCCATCAGTGTGACACACCACAGCTCCATCTCTCTCTGATCCAAACAGAATGATAAACCTATACTTGCTCTCAATCAGTTCTAACCTCACTGAGGATACAGTGATCAGGGATCTGCAAATCTTTCTTTCGAATATGTGTGTGTGTGTGTGTGTGTAAACAGATTTGAAAATGTGTCAAGAAAAATCTTCAAATATATATTCAGATTTGAAAGTGCTTTTATATCTGAACATGTGTAGACATTTTAAAATGTTTTGCAGATCCCTGCATTCACAAAACTCATTACACTTCTGGGGATTCTTTTACACATTCACAAATCTGATTAAACACAGACGGATTGAGACTCACATTTGTTTTGCTACAAAATGGCCCCATAACTAACCACTCCTTTCCCTTTGTTATCTTACCACGTAAACACAACAAAACACAGATATGCCAATGCAAAGCAGTGATGTCAAAACATCATCACAGTGGCATGTTTGACAATGAGCCAAGCGAATTAGAACTGCCTGCACTCACCAGTTCAGGAATGCAATATGCAACCCTGATCATGCATCTAAAGGAATATTCCACTGCACAACGAACATAGTGCACACACACACACACATGCACGCACACGCCTCCTACATACGCACGTTTGTTGCTGATAAAGGCCACCTGAAATCAGCAATAACAAACTGCAGCACCTCACAAACGCACTCTAGCTGTCAACATTTAAGTCAAATAGCCCCAATCTGTCAAACAACCTTGTACAAATAAATGTAATAATTATCATGCAAACAAACTTGATGATACGTCACAGAAATATCTCTGTATATTGTTGCCAGAGCAACATTTTTTGATGAACTTTTTGCAGCAGCATTGCTCTGGTTCAATGCTGCTTTAATCACAGAGGAACTTCTTGTTCTCTATAATCTCCTGTTGTCTAGCTGCTGAAAACAACCCTCCCCCCTCCCATTAGTAATAAAAAAGCTATTATATGAGAAGTTATAACCGAGATCAAAGTAAAGTTTTCTTCCTTTTTCCTCTTTCTTCTCCTTCATGTTGTTCTGTCAGATCAGGGCAGGAACGAAAACTGGTTTGGGCTGCGGACAAACTAGGCTGCGTCCAACTGTTTTACCAAATCTGCAAACAACTTCTGCAGGATGAAAACAAACAGAGTCTATTTGAAAATGAGAGACAGTAGATATGCATCTGCTGACTCCATGTCATCTGTATCTGTATGTGTCTCTAGAACTGTTTATCTTATTGGGTTCACACTTGGCATGTGTAGTGTTTAGGGCCTGAGGAGGTGCTGTGTCAAATTTGGTGCGATATGTTTAATTTTAATAGAATTAGAAGGAATAGGCGACCAGCGTTCTGTCGCAGACTTATCAACGAAAGGGACCAACAACAGCATATTCCCCACAAGGGCAGCAACAACCGTTTCTCCAGTGCACTGAGTCAAGCTTCACTGAACTTTGAGTTAACAGGTGAACAGTTCTTTGTGCAACAGCAGTGGCACAGCGTCAGGGGTTTGAGTCCTGCAGCCGGTCATTACTTGATACTTTTGTGTCTGTGTTGTTTCAAAGTCTATCTGTGATAAATAGCTTCTATTTTGTATTATGTTGAACCCTCTTTATTCTATTGCTGTTGAGAAATCTGCTCTTAAGTGTGTGTGTGTGTGTGTGTGTGTGTGTGTGTGTGTGTGTGTGTGTGTGTGTGTGTGTGTGTGTGTGTGTGTGTGTGTGTGTGTGTGTGTGTGTGTGTGTGTCCATTACTCTGAGTGCAGCATTACTAAAAGTGTTTATGACTTAACTGGCTCACAGCCAGATATCTTCTCTCCTCTTTCAACCTCGATACCTGACTACTTGTCTGTGTGTACAGCCTCTGTGCCTCAGACTCACATGTTCACATCTAGAACAGTTATTATTAGTCAACAGAAGGTCATACTTAAGTAAATGCCAAATACCCATCAGTTCCAGCATCTCAGATGTGGAGATTTGATGGTTTTCTTAGCTTTCTGTGATGTTAACCTGGATTGTAGCCAGTTGGGTTGGAGTGTGGAGGGTTAGGGTTAGTAGCAGTGTGAGCTATAAACCACTTTTGCTAAAAAAGACATTAACACTAAAACCGTCTAATTCAGAAATGATGCAATGAGAACAGCGCTCTCTTAACAACACAGACTAGTTATGTTCCAGTTCAGGGGACGCCATCTTGGTGGGTAATAGAGACAGCGAAGGCTGAGACGTTCTGGTCTACTGAAGATTTTGCATTTGCATCCCCAGCTTGTCCTGCTCTGACAGTTGCATCGTTAGCTCTGTTAAGCGGCAGCTAGCTCATTAGCTTTGTCAACGTTGCGCAATTAATCCTGGGATAGGTTGGCCCAGCAAGGATCCACCCATTGGATTCTTCGTTGCTTGGGAATGGAAGGACAAACTTCTTGTCTGCTTTTCAAGGAGCCCCTTAGTTGTGCTGCTGTGACTCAACAAAATGTATTCACTTGTCTCATTTGTATACTTTAATGCATGATACAACATCTGCAATTTGTAGAGACTACAGGTCTGGATGTGGTGTGTGCTTTTGCCAACAAAGATGTAAAGGCAGCCAAGATCCAGAAGGCAAAGTGGATCTGACTTGATGCTATATATCTTTGGCATCAGCTCTGTGATGAGCTCATTGCAGAGCAGGACATCAGCTTGTCTGGGGACATTTTTTTTGTTTGGGATGACTCAGTAAAGACGGGAACAGTGATTGGAGGAAACCCAAAAAGATGCTTTAAGATTGAAGAAGTTCCATTACCCGATTTCAAAGAGCAGGATGAATGACTTTGGGAAAACCTCTGAGGAAAGAAACTTCAATGATGTGCTGAAGTCCTCTGAAAGTTTGGCTCAAAGTGCGTTTGTTTCATCAGAACACAACTCGCTGATGGGAGTATTAAAATTAACCACAGGCAGGGACGGCAAAACAGCTCCAGAGTGTGGTTAAGCTAAATTTGTTCAAGCTTTTCATGCTATCTAATTTGAGACTCATTCTGCCCTGGAGGAAAATCTAACCTTCACCATAACATTTGGTGCATTATGTAGTTAAAACAGTGATTGGAAAGTTATGAGAAATATCTGTAAATGCACAAAAGGTTTTATAGATAATCAGATAATCTGAATTAGTATCCGGCCAAGATGAAGGAGAAGCAGGCTGCTGGTCCAAATCTCCACGAAGCTGGAGAAAGAAATAATTGAGGACTCCTTTGTGAAGTGTTTGCATTGTGTTTTTCAGAGGACAAGATTTGGCTCATGTTAATGCTGGCTGTGTGGGTCTGGCTGTGTTTGCACTTTGGAGGACGAGAACATTCTTCACACTTGAACTGATTTATAAGCAGGATTTCACACCACCACAAACTTCTGAGAAACACCAGCTCACTGTTCTGTGCTGACTGCAGCGGCTGCAGGTACAAGAGGGTAGGAACGTCTGATTTAGGACAGTAGTTTTCTATATAAAGAACTGTGACCACAGGTGACCTTTAACAGTACATTTAGCTGTGGAGGACTTGGAGGAATGAAAAGATGCCAGTGGAAACAAGGAAGTGGGTTCATTTTTTTTTTTTTTTATTTGACAAAAGAGGTATTATCAAAGTAATGTTTCCCATTCACTTGGGTAATGTAACAGTATTTGTTGTGAGTGTGTTGTGTCTTTCACAGCTTCTTCTCTATAACTCCAATAGTAAATTTTAATGTTCCCACGGGTTTTAAAAATTAACTAAAATACCTCCTTAACAAAAACAATCTTGCCACAAGTCTATTTAGTGGATAATATGTAGCTTTTGTTTAGTTTTATTCAACCGTGCGAAGGAGAGACACTTTGCCTGGTTATCATCAGACTGCAGAAGCTCTTTGTTAATGTGTCTTTGCTAGTTTCAGATCTATGCAGTTGTAATTTTCCCATCCAAAGCCCATGTTGTTTGAATTGCAAATGCACAACATCTGACTGCATATTAGCATATTTTTAGAATGAGGTGTGGTTAGGTGTGTTGTCGGTGCATTATTCTGCACAACCGACCAACAAAAACCTGGCACTGGTGAGTCAAGGGCGCTGCGTAGTCCAGATATTTATTTACGCCTACACAAGCAGATGCATGACGCACATTTAAATTACACTTAAATAGAACCTTACATGTACAAACGTAGAATTTTCTAAGTGGCATAAACTTTTCTTTAATATGAGAATCAGATTTAATTTTTCCCCTTAAAAACTTCAGTATTTGATGAAAAAATAACAACCATGTCTGAGGAAGATTGACTTAAGGCACCTTAACAAATACTAAATGGGCCTTATGGTTATTTTATGAGCAACTGATTCCAAAGTCAATAACACATTTTCAGTTTGAGCCTCTAAGTGATAAAAATGTCATGCATCTTTGCACACACACTGACATCTTTTGATTGTGAGTGATGGGTTTAACCACCTGGAACCAGATACAAGCTCAAGATAGGAGTTAAAATGGAAACCAGAAAAGGGAAGAAGATAAGGGTATAAAAATATTGGAGGAGAAACAAGTGAGAAATAAAGACACAGAGAATAGAAGGGATAACAGGAGAGTAAGCAAACAGAGTGGAAAGTCTCTATTCATGGAAAATGTTTTGTATTATTGACAATTTCTCTCACTGCGTGCGTGCGTGCGTGTGTGTGTGTGTGTGTGTGTGTGTGTCCTCTAACTCAAAGCCAGGGCTAAATAGAGTACAGCCATCTGATATTGACTTTGATAACCGTCCTCCACCACTAGAAAACAACCAGCCATGCATGCAGCTGTGTTGCTGATCCACATACACAGACAGACAGACAGACAGACAGACAGACAGACAGACAGACAGACAGATAGACAGACAGATAGACAGACAGACAGATAGATAGACAGATAGATAGACAGATAGATAGACAGATAGACAGATAGACAGATAGACATACACACACATACACACACAAACACACACAGAGCTCGTACACACAGACACTCGCCTGCAGATTCCTGTCAACATTGATCTATTACACTGCAGAGTAATCAATATCATTACTCCATTATCACTACTGTCCGTTTTTCCTGAAAATCAGTGTCACTTTCTCCTGATCTCTGCGATCTGAAGCAGAAGTTAAGAAAGAATAAAACAATTAGGAGCCTTGAATTTAAAAACAGTAGTAGTTTTTACCCACCTAGAAAGCGAGCACCCACCAGTCTTTCGTGCAGGATCTTTACACAAATGACATTTCAAAATGTTAGTTGAATCCAACACGACTGGTCCTGTTTTCCCTCAGCTGCCAAATGCTGTGTTTCAAACAAGCTTCTAACAACACAACAGCATTTATAGCTGCAACAAGTGTGTCTGTGTGTGTAAGATCTGGTAGAGATAAGGGGGGCTATTGATGGCACTGATGTAAGTGAGACGACAAACACACACAAGCATAAACACACAGTCTTGTGCTGCGATCGGAGGTGGGAACTCGCTCTTTTCTTTCATCTCTCTCCCGCTTTTTCTCAGGTTTGTGTACAAAAACTTCTCACTAATAGGAAATGGGTTATCTACACGCAGGATCAAGGCTCAGGATACAAAGCCAGATCTGCTGTTAGAGAGTGTGAGTGTGTGTTGTATAAAGAAAGGCTAAGATCGTGAGGGAGGGGCAAAGGAACAGTATAGTACAGAGGAGTATTACTTATAAAAGACAGGAGCAGCAGTACGGTGCTGATTGTTTTTGTGACTTTGCAAAATCCTGCATGTGACAAGACTTCAAACAAATAAGCTACGTCCCTAAAATGTGAAACTCCTCCTTAAACACAGAAGAGTTTTCTGGTCTAAATGGACAGTAAACATTTTCTAATTTTGTCCTGCAGCTTTTCACTTTACCTCCATAGACTAGTTTCAGTGCAACTCCATGTTTACTTCATCTGAGTTTAGAGACTGTAGCTTGATTGGATCGTTTTGTTTGGAGTGAGAAAAGAGGACTTGACACCGCTGGTGAAGGTGATAGACAATAAGCACCTGAAACCACAGTGCTGCAGGGCACCTTGTTGTTTTGAGGAACCTACAGGTTTCGTCTGCTCCAACTGAGACTCTGGGGCTTATTTGCCTGATGTGGAAACCATTAACCAAACAGATCTGGATTTGCAGCGAGTGTAGTGGTGCTCTGCTCATGTTGCAGTATTCAGGGAACAAGCTATTTGGAACAACAATAATTCTGCTGGCTTTAGTGCGTGAAGAAATTTGTTTATTTTACTGTATTTGAGCCAGCACTCAACCCTACACACACGTTAAAGTGAAGTTCCCCACGAACAACCAATATCTCATTTCGAAACCCCAATCTTGCCTAATGTGTGTATGTATACAGGGGTGTTTTCCCAGTTGATAAAACATGTACAAGAAGTACATTTATGTGCCTGAGTGTGGGTTTTCATGTGACTGTCTGCATGTGATTTTGTTTTGTGTGTGTGTGTGTGTGTGTGTGGGCAATAATGAAATGCTGACTCAGTACCAGTTGATAGTCAGCTACCATTTCATCAAGAGGAAGTCAATTCCTGTCACTTCAGCTGAGCTGGCCGCTCTGCAGCGAGCAACGTGACAAGTAAACTGCATCACAGCGTGTTGAAACCAAGAGTATGTGGGGCAAATTTTTTTAACAAGGAAGTGTGTGTTATTGCTGATCCTGTCGAGCCGGTCCAAACCGAGACTAACACATGAGACTTTAAAAGACAATAGAGGGTGAACATCTGTTGGTTATTTACATCTGTCCTTTGTTTTTATGCAGATTTACTGAGCCAAGAAGCAAAATAACTCCCTCGCAAGAAAAAACTTTAAAAATACAGAGAGAGTAGAACAAAACAAATGGTGCCTCTCTTGTGTTTGTGTGTGTGTGTGTGTGTGCGTGTGTTTGTATTTTCAACTCACCAAAAGGCCTTGAAAGCTTCATAAATGTCGTTGAGACGTTGTTGTTTGGTCCAGGCTGCAATCTTAAGCCCTGAAGTCGTACCTGAACATACACACACGCGCAACAAAGAGTTAGGACCCAGCATATCATGACAGTGCACACATACACACACACAGTAAGTCATTGTGTACAAATGCAATTGATCAAATACTGTAAATTAGAGATGGTTAAACAGAAGATAAATAAAACTTTGTTGTTGACTTGACACTGACTATGAGAGCAGCTCACGTACCAAGTTATGGTTTTAATTTGAAAAATTATGCAAGTTTTTCTAATTAAATGTTTTCAAATTTGTTTGTTGTGCAAACAAGTTTTTTATTTATTTGTTGTGCAAACAAGTTATTTAACGCGTGCCAGCGAGTTATTTATCGTAGGCCAACATTTTTTTAAATTTGCACACTGGTTTATTATCTTCTTTGCGCACAATAAGTCTATTTATAGGATGTGAATAAGCCTGTTTATCTTGAGGTACTTCTCATGAGCAAACAAGTTACCTTTACAACAAGTTACCTATCTTGTGCTCACAACCTGTTTAACATATGCAAATGAGCTTGTTACCATTTGTGCACAAAGTATTCATCGTGTGCACCAAAGTTATTTATCGTGTGCTAACAATCCTAAAAATAAAATCGATCACCTGTCTTTCTCTGCACAGAAAGAACAGTTCATATCACCACAGGCTCTCAGGAGCCAAAATCATCATTACACTTGAAATAAAAAAAACAATGTCACATTTTTCGCGATAATTATCGATATCGACTGACTCATTTTATACCGCTTATCGCCAGAACATCCTGGGACACGTTCAGCGCATCTCGTCCTGTTTTCATGACGTGAACTTGTCAACACCTGCAGCTCAGCTGTAAACCGTCCTGGTTTGTTACGACACTGCAGCGATGGAGCACATGAAGCTAATTCAGCCTGAGGTCTGTTTTTAAACCTTCTTCACCTGCCGGACATCAGCGACGACATGACACTTTATAATTAGCGCAGCCCACTTAGAAACCTGAGCTGTCCTGAGCGCCTGTCTGCTCCTCGTCTCTTTTTGTTTTTCAGGCCTCCTGAAACTACAGTCAGCCTCCTCCTCCTCCACCTCCTCCTCCTCCTCCTCTCTGCAGCAGCAACCTGAGATGCTGTGTTAGCCGGAGCCTGACAGCCTGACAGCCGGGGAGCCTGCCCTGCAACAGCGGTTACAAAAAACCCTTCCCTGCCCGTGTGGCCCCCGGTGCTTCCGCCGGACCCCGCAGCTCACCTTCGCCGGGTGGTGTCAGCCGCTGGCTCCGCTGGTGTGTCGGTGGGACAGTGGCTCCGCGGCGGCTCCTGAAGCCTCGGTTGTTCTGCAGCTGCGGCTGAAGTCGGAGCTTTAAATCCGCCTTTAAAGGAAGAAGCGTCGGAAGAGATGACTTCCGCCGACGTAAGGGCTCATCTGCATAAAGGGGCGGGGCAGTGGCGGTGGTACATACAAACAAGCAGAGGCTGATTTTTATTAAAGGAGACGTTTGATCCATTAGAGGGAATAATAATATATAACTCTTCTATATAGATACAATGATATGATAACACGATATTTATTATACTCTTTATTTATATGGCACCTTTCAAAACACAAGGTTACAAGAGTCTTTACAGGTTGACAAGGAGAACTTCAAGAGGAAACAGCTACAAAGCAAACAATGAATAAAGCCATTTTAAATGTAATAACGTGTCATTATATTACAAATTGATTTATTTATGATTTGCTTTTTAATTTGCTTTTGTTTCCTCTTGTTTGCCTTAAATTTTTCACTTTCGACCTGTAAAGACTCTCGCAACCTTGTGTTTTGAAAAGTGCTATAAAATAAAGTTTAATATAAATCTTATTTTATACAAAAAGCAAAGATTGGATGGATGTTTGTTCATGGGAATGTTTACTTATATGATATCTAGTGTTGAAATTGCATGTTGCAGCTGAACACCCCTCACTTCACCCTCTCCTTATAAACATGAAAAATAACCTGTGGTAACTTCAGTTGTTATAAAAAATCAGAAGGTGTTTAGTTTGTCCAGTCTGGACTAAAGTAAAAAACATGGCGGCCTCCGTAGAGAGGGTCCCCTCGATGTAAATATAAAGTATTTAAATATAAAGGGTCTTTTCTGAGCTAAAGAAAACTACAATTCATACAATTTAGATGAAACGAACTAGTGAAAACATCATGAGAATTATTCTACATGAAATTTCTGCCAATAGATCCCTTTCACCTGAGTCTTACACACTGGACCTTTAAGTAAAATTTTGAGGCATCTCTGCTTCACTTGTATTCTTTAAACAAATTGAGGAGCCTGGATCAATGACCTCTGCTGCAACCAGCCACCAGGTGGTGATCAAGATGATTTGGCTTCACCTTTGGGGAGCTGTCATGTTGTTTTTCCTTGATTTTGATGTAGGCTATCTCATCAATCCAGAAAAAACAGATATTTCTTCTCTAGAGTGAATTCAGTAAGCTTCACTATAGAGCACAAACAGCATTTCCGGCACTCACTTCCTAGAATGAAAAGTTACTGAATTTGAGGAAGCTGATTAATGGCTGCAGGGAGACAGAAAACATCTTATCATCCACAGCAGCTGAGGCTGGACTGAACCTCCATGGTGAGAGATTAACAGCTACTTTTGGCTTTCAGTAAACAATGCAACGCCCACAAACAGTTGCACAAATCTAATTGCACAAGTATAAATAATATTTGATGAACATGACTGGAGTTTCAGCCACCCCGGGGCAAACAAACACCTTGGAGTTTTTACATATGCTTCCTGGTTTTATCTTGACAAATGTATAGATTTGAAGCTTTTCTTTGGTATAAATAAAAAAAAGTGATTCGACATCTCAAGTTTTGAACCAACAGTGAGAAAAAACAATAACACTGAGGCTGAAATGGTGATATTTTCTACAAATTCTGCAGAGAATATAATTAATTTAGTCAAGCTATATTCTTTATCAATACTACTGCAGTTAGGTGAAATTATAGTATATTGATATAATGAGTTGGGATCTGTTAAACTCAACTTTATCAACATTTGCCTGCCACTTTAAACTGTCTTAATATAAAGTGGCGCCCTCTTCCGGTCAACTCAAAGAAATGCACAACAGTAGTGATAATATGATCATTTGATTACAGGACTTAGTTTTGCGAGAAGTAAAACAAAGTTTACGCAATACAATTTGAAGATCTAGGAATTTGTCACATAGCAAAATGCTCAACCTGAATTTATTACATGGTGCAGTGTTTCCCAAACTGTTGAATAACATGTTTTAGTGATGCCCAAGAAAGACGCAACGATCAATGTGTGATAAGCACGTAGAGAAATACATGCAATAGATATAACATATAAGAAAAATGTGTCTTTTCCATCCTGAGAGTCAATGTGTGTCCTCTGCAACCCTGAGGTCAAAGGTCGACTGTCAGAGAAAGTCACCTCTGGTTGGAAATAAAGACAAACTCCACAGTCCTTTTAAATAGTGTATTGATCACTGTTGCTTTAAAAACACTTTGTTAACAATCTTTCAGAAGAAATATTGTGCAGTTTCATATGGTCATAAAAAAATTCAGTTGGAAAAAAATATATATAAATACATTGGTTGAGTTGTTGTAGATATCAGTTTTGTAATACATGTCACGTTTATGTTCAACTGTTATATAAACTGTATAGATTCATTAGTAAACGAGGAGTTAAACCTTTGATCGAACCTCGATCAAATGTTTTATTGCTTAAATCCCACCGGTAATGTTTTGTTAAAAAGTTAAAAAGTGCACTTTCTTCATAAAAGTCATTTTCAGGAATCACAGAAAGTTTACTTGTTGCATGGGACACGAAAAGTAAGAAAACAACATTCTCCATATTTGAAGAATCAATATCATCAGTCTGTCTGGTTTCACTTTGTAAATACTTGTAACACTGTAGAAAACACTAATGTCTACAGAATATAAATAGATATTTAACATATGTGTTTTATGGCTTGTGTTTTTCCTTAAATGATAAATATCTTCATTCAAATATGCATGAAGTGTTTTAAAGCCAGGAACTTGGGTTTGTTGACTAGGACCTTCATATCCTCTGTGTGAGACAAAACCCTTCCTTGTTAAAACGGATCAAACTATATCTGTAAAGAAAAATGTAGAAACTTTAACAGCAAGGTAAATATCAGGTTTATACTGAGAGGATTGGTCCTTATTATGCTTTTTTAATTGCTGACAGACTCCAGTTGTTGCAGGACGTTCTTCAGTTCCTCTGAGACACACCTCACTGTACATCACGTGTCGGTGGTGTGTCACGAGTCCCAGCTCTGTATCTTCTTCCCATCACTCTCCTCTGTGTGTTTTCCATCAAAGGATAACTTCCATCATAATAAGCTTCCCCGCAGCGACGGCGAACTCTCCAGTTTTATTTTCAGGGTAGTTCGAGCTGCGGGATTTGGCTCAAAGACACAGCTGGAGGCTCGGCTCAGTCACACGATGTTCCCACGTAACACTAGTGTGATTAAACTCACAATAAACAGGGTGCAGCATTACATAATGCATGGGAGGAGTGGAACATAAATGCTCAAAATGTATAAACCTTCAGTAAAGTGAAGCAGTTTGGATTAAAAGTCAAAATCCAGCAGAACTTGTCTGCGTCCACTTTTCTTTTTTCAGTCTTCATGTGTCCTTCATGTTCCTTTATAATCGGTAATGTCAGCATTTCACCATTTCATAGCGGGCAGGAGATGCCGCTCAGCTGGTGACGCTAAATGTAATCTCCACATGACTAAAATGTGATTCCTTCATATCTCTGTGACGCAGTTACAGGTCGAGGTTGTGAATTTGATTCCCCTCCCGATACTAGGCCCTTTGTGTTTTCCCACAGATTCTATACTGTCCTTTCAGTGAGCGTCAACAGGGTTACTTTGTCCGTTTCCAGTCCGTAGTACTCACTACTCCACCTTCCAGATTGCAACCTTCCCATCGTGTTTGCCGGCACCGCTGAGGACGTAGCGGTCCTCAGCTGAGCACAGCGCTGTCACCTTGTCGCTGTGGCCGTGAAGCTCCTTCAGGACGAGTCGGCGCTCTGCGTCCAGGATGTAAATCTTTCCTTTGGTGGAGCTGCGGCCCACACCACCAACCCACACCTGGAGGGGAACAGGAGTCACACAGTGTGGTTTTATTTCACGTCACTGCTCATGTTATCATGCATCGAAGGGGATTTATGCATTTAATTCTGTGTGTTGGTGCACGAGTTCTGTATAATAACCTGATTTTTCACTTTAATCATGCAGTAACATCCAGTGCAGTCCTGTAGCGCCACACGGTGGAACGGTTTGGTAGGGTCCTTCATACACCAGATACACACTTCTCCTGAGTCCACACACACACTCCACAGCTCCTCCCTCTGACAGACACAACAGAAACACACATCACACACAAACATGAGTGAAAAGTGCTTCAATAGAACACAGAACAACAGAAAGGTAAAGATCACAGACTGTAAAGATGGACGACATGACTGCTCCAAGAAGTGAAGCCTAAGTGCTCGATCACCCCCTGGTGGCTGGCTGCTGTATAGCCTATTATCCCTGCCTCCTCCATGTTATTGGATGGGACATGGAACAAATTAAAAAGTCAGAGTGCATAAACTAAACTCTGACAAATGTTCAAAGGTTAATTTCCCCATTAAGTTTGGGTTCAATTGGTTATTTGATGCAATCAAAAAGGAAGTGACACATCATGACTGACAGCTGAGACTGCCTCACGATTGGTCGAGCATGTGTATGGGTGGGACCGCAATACTTTGGCTCCTTCCTCTGATTGCTCCAAATGACGTCATCTTCACAGGATGTTCGTATATCAGTGTTACTTTGGCTTCATTTCTGGATGATGGGAGGAACTGGAGTCACAGCGTCCATCTTTATATATAGTCTATGATAAAGATAATCATGGTGTGTGTGTGTGTGTGTGTGTGTGTGTGTGTGTCACCTCAGGTAACAGCAGCACAGAGCTGAACGTAGCTGTAATTCCTTTTTGTTGATCCGGCAGATTCAGACGATGTTTCAATGAGCCGTTCCTCCACACCTCCATTATACTGTCTCTGGAGCCTGGAGGGAGAGAGAGACAGACATGATTTGGTTACTCAGCTCTCAGATTTCCACTTTAATACATTAACGTGAAGGTGTGAGACTCACAGCACCACAGCTTCCCGTTCCAGCCGGAGACAGACACCAGTCGATCACAGGAGAGGCGGAAGTGTCTTTTCACCTGAGTGGTTTCAAATGGAAAACTCAATGAACGAGAAACAAATCTGCAACTTCTGGGAGGAAAGCGGCAAACAGGAGTGAGTGAAAGTTAAGTTCAATGTAAAAGTTGATCATTGAATTAGCAAACTAAATCACTTCTAAAGCTGTAATAGTATTTTATGACAATTTGACCTTTCATGACAGAATATAGAAAATAACAAAAGACACACTGTTGGTTTCAAACTGACCTGTAGTGTTGATATGTCCCACACCATGACTGTTCCCTCTGCACTGCAGGAGTACGCCACCTTCTGGCTGAAGAACAAAGTACACTAGTGTGTTTATTTTCATGTACTTCTGAACACTTTACGTGTCACTTTGACCTAAATTGATTTGTACATTGATTAATTCTAAGGTTGTGGTTCTAACATGTAGAGCACTGCATGGTCAGGCACCTGGGTTCATGGTTTTTTTTGTTGTAAATAAAGCAGAGGCACTTCCTCCATTGAGTGGTTATCCTCTGCACAAGGTCAGAGGTGTAATATAGTTAATGAGCAATGCAACCAAAAAAGGGAGTCAGTCACTTAAACCCAGAGTTAGGTTAGTTTTAATGAATGGTGTTGCTATGGTTACCTACAGTTTAACAAGGGGTGAAGAAAACAAGAATGTTACACATATAATGTTTGTATACTTTATATGGTTCAATAGATATGTGGTAAAATATTAGACTTAGGCTATGTGTCAATTCTCTGATAGTCAGTGTGGTTCGTCTTATTCTGACCTTGTGTATATGTGTGTGTGTGTGTGTGTGTGTGTGTGTGTGTGTGTGTGTGCGTTACCTGTATTTGTCCGTGTCGAGCGCCAGTCCTGTGACCTCCCCCCTGTGTTCAGTCAGCTGTCTGTTACACACCATGGCCACAATGCTGATGATGTAGATAACAAAGTCCTCGGAGCCCATCCACACCTGATCCTTGTCAACTCCCAGCATGCAGTTCTGACAGCAAAACACATTTGACTGTTCAGGAGTCACACGGACACAGAGTATATTTTCATAAAAGACAAATAAGCGTAAAAAGCTATAAAACAAAGAATCAGCTATAAACAGATAAACGATGGATGAATGAATAAATACATCAATTAATAAATAAGATGATAGTGAATGGATTACTTTGTAATTCAGGTAATTGTGACAAATATTTTTGTGATATTTTTCTGAATCCACAACAAAACGAGGGAAAATATTTTAGTGTGGGTGTAAACTCATTGTGAAATACCAAACTATTCCACTAGGTGGCAACATTGTTCTTAGAAACTACAGAACCCAGTGTCCTCCTCAACATTTCAGCTAATCTCGATTTAAACGAGATTAATCTGTAAAGAAATTTGCAGCCAGTTGCTTCTCACAAAAATCAAAAAGAAATCTAGCAGAAGAGTGAAGAGTTACAGCTTGTCTTCATTTTAAATTCCTGAAGAGTTCTTACTGTCCTCAGTCTTTGAGTAACTACTTTTGTAAGAGCACGGTCCAACTGTGGCAGAGCCTGTGCAAATATTATGGTTGACTCCAGTGAAAACACACACTCTCCCTCTATCTTTCTCACACACATATCAGTTAACGTACTTCATGTGACTGTGACCTGCATGCTTGTAGTGCAGCTCAGTGATTAACACAGTCCTGAGAAGTGCCTCAAAAACTTTACACTCATCCTTAACCTCGTTTAGGCAGAACGTTCACCTACAGGAGCTTAAAGACGCCGTAGACGACTTCCACTTGTTTACGTTTACTCAGGAATGTTGCAGGAGGAATGTAGTGGGACTGAAATGTAATGTAAAATAATGCAGCGCAGTTTACCCCCTGAAACATGTGTTTGAAAGCCTGGAGATAACACTGGTGCTGTTTGAAATGAAGCAACGGGAGCGAAAGGTAAACAATTTTGATCCGGCATTGATTCAGTGTTCGTACCTTTTACACAGAACAGTGAGTCAGAGTAAAGGTGCAACATTCCCTTTATTAAAGAAAATGTGGAGTACACTTGCTTTTTAGATTTCTATCTTTGTAAACTATTATTTATCCTTTTAAAAAGAAAACTATATTCAATGATGGCTTCAGGGGATTCCCCTACTCCACCTTATAACTCCACCAAGGGAAAATATTTGTCTCTTAACCAGCTGAAACATGTCAGGAGGAAAAAGCTTTATTTTAAATCAAAACAAGAGCCAGAGGACTTTATCAATGACACTGATGAGAGTGAGTCTGTTAGTGAAGACGACCTAGAACATATAAGTAGTTATTTCATCTACTGATAATTAAAACAATATTAAAGCATGTTCAATGTTTTTGACCCGTTCTTCTTAATTCGTTTTTTATTGAAGAACTGAGGTTTGACTGCAGCTGAACCAGAATAAGACAGTTTGTTCTATGGAGGCTTTTCTTACCAGTTTTGCTTTGCCAACCTGGCAGGTGTGTGTGAGGGACCAGCTGGAAGCATCAAATACCATCACCTTCCCTCCGCTCACAGACACCCACAACTGACCTGAGAACACACACAGACACAAACACGCACTTATATATTATATTATACCTTCTCCCAAACAACAACAGTGTTTAACTTAACTTACTTTAAAAGCAGTTTACATACAGATTGCATAAATTATATGAAACCACTTTGCTAAAACCTTCCATTAAATCTTTACATAACAGAAACAACTCTGTGACTTTTGAAATGTCAGTGACCACTCAGGAGGGAAGATTCAACGGTTGGAATGGAAACACTTCATGTTGCAGCGTGACTCCACCCAGGCTTCACCTAACGGTCAGATTTCCTCCAACTCGTCCGTCGCTATTTTAAAAGCACCGCTGGCGGGAGCAAAGAGCGCAACATCCTGTTAATGTGAGAGACACAGGGCGATGGTGGGACACGACAAGCAAAAGTGAAACCTCGGAGAGGGGGCTCTTGAAGCATAAAGTGAAAGGGAGAAGCGAATGGAGAGGAGCGAGGGGGGAGAAAAAGGGAGGAGTGAGGCAGCCGTGTGCCAAGAATTCAATTCAGTGACCTATATTCACACTAGAGTGAGAGAGGGGGGAGTCAGAGGGAGGCAGGGAGAGGCAAGGAGGGAGGATCTGAATGGACAGATTTGTTCTTTTCACCGAGAGAAATCCCAAAGAGCTGACGACTATAGAAGAAGTGAGCAGTGTCTGTACATGTGTGGATCACAGAGAATGAGTATGTCAGTGCCGGGGGGTCAGTCTGCCACCAGCCGGGCATTTAAGTGGCCCCAGATGGTCTGTCCACTGAAGGACGTGGCTTTGTGGCAAGATGTTTCCTGCCAAATAAAGCTCCAGTCTGCCAGCCATTGTAAAATGAAAGGGCAGGGGAACAGTGGTAAAAAAGTCAAATGTGATGAGTGGGATTTTCAGGAGCGAGGTAGTTTAAGGGCCTCGTTATCATAAAGTGTTGAAAAGATGGTTCCTAATTCAGGCCAAAATATCCCTGATATGAACGTCGCCATATTGCACTTCTGACGTCATTCCGAGCCAGAGAAGTTGCAGCAGCGATCGTGGGGTGGAGCCTCAGTATCAAGGTCCCGGCGATACACAAGCTCGACCAATTGCAAGTGAGTCTCAGCTGTCAATCACGTTTCACCCTGTTTTTACAGCATCAAATAACTAGCCACCAGGGGGCGATTGAGAGTCTTTGGCTTCACTTTTATGGGAGCCGCCATGTCGTCCATCTTTGTATACGGATGATGCATAGATCCAACAAATCTCTGAGGCTCGACAGGAGGAATGAAACACAAATCTTTACATCAGATATTTACTCATTTGCTGTTTTGGTGTTGATGATGAAGATGATGGTGATGGAGGAAGATTCAAAACTTCAATCGTACCAATAACGGTGAAAAACAATTTACTTACACTACTCACTAAATCCTTCAGTGGCCCCATCGTGTATTTGGGTTAATTCATAATTTGTCACCAATCTATGTCGTTAAATTAAGCAACAAGCGGAGCTTTATAGTTAATGAGTAACTACAAAATCCTTGAATTCTCTTAATGACTTTGACATTTCACACACTAACTGCTCTCTAACACATTTTAAAATTATTCAACAAAAGAAAAACTGCATGTTAGAGTCTACAACCCAGACCATATTAGAGTTGGTTTTCCATTTACAGCTGCATAAACTAATTGTGGACACATTGGTAGGAAGGTTTGAGTAAAGCTGCACAACATTCTTTCAGAATCTCTTTTTGTAAATTAAATGCACTCAGTTGAAACTGTTTTATTATAGTAAAGATGTAATATATCGTAGCTAACGCAGCTCATTGTGTAGCTCAGGATATCTTTGCTGATTACAAGTCCAAAGCTGTAGTGGATTTATTAATGTTTTGCCCAGAGAGAGAAAGTGACAGCATCACATGATACTGACATGTTAACATCTCACTTGTCCTGTGTCAAATGACTTCACAGCTCCTACTGGAAAAGCTAAATTATCTATTTATGACTCTTCCCACAGCAAACTTGAGAAAATTCCCCCCCTCAGTATATTTATACATTTCTAGCCAACTTCTTTTTGTGGTTTTCCTGTGAGGGGGAATAGAGGAGGAAGTGTTGAGAAACTTTACGTGCAGCTTTATGAGCTTCTGCCTTTTTACATTTTACATTGTGTGTGTGTGTTTGTGTGTGTGTGTGTGTGTGTGTGTGTGTGTGTGTGTGTGTGTGTGTGTGTGTGCGTGTGTACCTGGTGTGTATAAAAGTACGTCCACAGGCTGAGGTGCAGCGAGCTCCAGCGAAGGGTTAATTTTGTGCTTTAGTGTCTCTGCAGTCGTCTTGGGAACCATCATGGGGACTAAAGATAAACAACAGAGAAGTCACTGACATTTACCTGGAGGTGATGGCGCACACACACTAAAAGCCCAGAAGAGAAATAACAATCTACACACTTCTGCTGAGTCGTCAAGAGAAATGTTAAGCATCCCAATCATATATGTAATATTATTACATGTTTTACTATGCAAACAGCATTAAATTGTAAATTAAAATGAGCAGCATCTTCCTCTACCTTCTGTCTTGATGCGGTCGAAGTGAGCCAGCTTAGAAGCAGCGTAGATGGCCTTGCTGCTCTGAAGGCTGCCCACCACTGCGTCCATTAACAAGGCGTTGGTCAGAGCCTGCTGCATGTACTGAGGGTCCTGGAGGAACAGTCACAGTTACAATAAACTTCATGTGGAGCCCGGTGCAAAATTAGGAAGGAATGTACAAAAAAGTATAAAATCGAAAATATGTTATGATCAAAAAATGCAACTTTTAAAATGAATAAAAAAATATATGAGGATGCGATTAACTGCTATTTTAACTCAGAATTTTTTTTAAAATCCAGTTACAATCATCCAACTATGCAAAACTCAACTTTATTCACTTTATGACAATATATGACCAAGCAAAACATCAAATTCTCATATTTGAGAAGCTGAAACAAATCTTTCATTAAAAAAAACAATCACTCAAATGATTAATCAGCAGAATTATTTTTGATTAATCAACAGTTTCTGCAATAACAACATAATAAAAACAGAAAGTTTCAAACTATTTGTACTGGGATTTATACAAAGGATTAGGATTAAGACTAAATATTGATACTCATCCAACTTGTGGATCCACAAAGCTGGATATAAAAAGTACATTCATAATAAACTGCTGGTATACTGTAAATAAGGGGAATTTAAAGACAAGATCAAATGTAAATGAGGGTATAAATGAGACAGAAGTGAAAGACACAGATTTTTACATTATCTGGTTTCACAAAGGAAAAACCTGGTCTCTGTGCATGAATGTGTTTTTATGGTAATGTGCGCCCTGTGGAATTTCAACCACACCCACAGAGGTCACTGAGGTTCACACACACACACAGACACACTAACTGATATCTACATAGAGGCGCTGTGTGAGTTATAAAAACACATCCACCGTTAAATTCTTGCTTCTCCCTCGTCCTTCTGCCCCAGATTGGACACACTCTCACACACACTTTTTCAATTCAATCTTTACCTTGTGTTGATCAGCCATGTTGCGTCCGGCCCACATCTCTTTGACCATCAGGTTCCAGAGCTCCGTCTCCGTTTTCAGGTTGGCCTCGAACGCCTCCTTCCTGCCCCGAACGCGCAGCTTCAGGCTGGGGATTCGCAGGAGCAGGAAGGGAGCTGAGGACACCTTCACCTCCTGGGGAGAGAGAGGAGATAAAGACAAGAGATGTGGATCAATATCCTGAACTGATTCTGGCTTTTTAAACTTTTAGTCCTGATAAAACTGCACTTCTCTTTCATGACGTTAATTTGATTTGTAAATACCAAGACAACCTACTCTAAATCGACCCTACTTTCATCCTCCCTCTTGTCTCACCTCTAGATCTCGGTACTGAGCCACCTCAACGTATCCCGGTCGTCCGTCGGTGAGCAGGAAGAGCCGTCGTTGGGTCATGGCGATCTTGCCCACACCGCGACCCGTTTTGACCGAGGAGGAAAGCTTGAAGACGCACTCGCTGGGCTCGATGTGCTCCAACACAGATGCTGGTAAACACACCTGACAATCACATGAAATATGAGTCAGCAGTGTGAGAGCTTTAGTTTCTGCTGATTCATCCTGGTGTCAAACCTATGACATCATGAGCTACAGTACGCAGATACTCATTTTCATTTTATTGATCAGTCCAACGTCAACTCAAGAGAATAGCTTTTTATTAAGGGTCGTTATTAGTAAGTGTTTTCGTGAGATAGATATTTTATGTCTGAGCCATGATACTGTAATTTAGAATACATGTACATGTACAGACCTCCTGTGCTTCAGCCTCAGTTTCCTTCCAGATGGTGTAAAACACTCTGAACAACTCTGGACCGACCTGCCTCTGATGACCTGCAGCAAACACACACACCCAAAAATTAGGATTATTATATAAAAAATGGGATAATCTGTGAAAACATGTTAAACTTATATTTAAAAAAAATTTTGAATCTTCATTTTCCAAGATGGTTGACAGGCACACGCACACGCACACGCACACGCACACACACACACACACACACACACACACACACTTTATCTCATTCCATGCAGTCATAACTGCCAGCAGTGTCAGTGGTTGGGGATGTTAAGTTTATTCTTTCTTGTATTAAACCATGGCAGGGCAGGTCAGCAGAGGAACCTGAGCCAATGTGGAGGACATGATAAGCTCCTTCCTGCTGGTGATTCCAGCAAAAACAGCAACTTCTGGAAAAATATTTCAGTTCCCCTTTCTCACACTCATTAGACATATTTTCCTCAATGCCTTTGCATAAAGATCACTCCAAGTGGCGACTCAACAACATCTGAACTGAGACGCAAGTCAACAGACCACTTCAGGAAGAATTCAAATCCAAATGCAATGCTGTTAGATGACCAGTGGAGCCCTGGTTACACAACAGTAGACAGGCCTGCATGGCAAACCCTCTTTCTTCAGGAAGTGGTGAGGTAATGATTAACCCAAGGAATGAATGTTTGCCTGGAAAAAGGATGAAGGAGTGTGTGAGTGTGAGCTCTACAAACAACCTGTGCAACTCACCAACAGTTAGAGCATCGAAGAGTCTGTGTATGGTCCCTTGGTCTTTTACGATCCCAGACTCCTGCACACATTTCACAAACTCCTCCAGCTGCATGTATTTTTTCGGCAGCTTGAAGCGCTTTATGGCACCCTCCTCATTGCCGTTGCCGTGGCTTGCGCGTTCCCGCTCCTGGTCCCTCTTGACCCGGCTGATGAGCCGCTTGAGCTCCGGCCGCTTGTCAGCCTAAAGGGGATATTTTAAAAACAGTTTTTATTCAAGTTATTAGTATCTATATCTACAGACAGATGGTTTATATCACATCTGAGATTCAGGGTGGACAGTTTAAGAAGAAAAGATGGAACAACTGAACAGTCACATGTTCATTGTTCCGTTAATTTGTGGATGTAATGAAGTGAATCAAGGGTAGCGCAATTTACAATTGAGTTAAATCACAGTGCAATAGGACATAGTGTCCCCATTCATGACGGCCTGGACTGACCTGTAACCGCTCACTCTCTGGCAGGGAGTCCACCAACGACTTCACCATCTGAGAGGGGAAGATTTCAGAGTCCGTCTTATAGAGACTCTGGAAGTCCTCCAGTGCATCCAGACGCTTGTTGGACACAGTGTTCACCAAACCTCGCAGGTAGTGGTACCTGGAACAAAGACATGGTTGTTAGTCAGAGTCATTCGGTTTACTTGAGATGTTAATAACCTGTGTGGAACTTATTTTTTCCACCTGGCCAGAAGAGCAGATTCATCAGGTGGTGTAGCGTTAATAGCCTTCCCCAGAGAAGTCACCATGTCCGAATAATAGTTCTGCACATAATGATAGGCCAAAGGAGGGGGGAACTCTGGGAGACGGAAAACCTTCACCGCTTTCTGAGGAAGCTTCAGTCCTGGAATACAATAAATTAAATTACAAAAGAATTCACTCTTAATTCCTTCTCCACTTTATCTTTCTCCTGTTCCTCCGATGACACTGACCGATATCAGGGGTCATCTTCCTGAGGGAGGCTGGCCGGCTGAGGCTGATGGCGGTCACAGCGTCATTGGCGGGTTGCTCCAGGTTGGGCAGGCTGGCTCCGAGCCTCTTGCTCAGTCGGTCGCTGGGGCTTGCGTAGCTTCCGTAGCCAGTCCTGGACAGTTCAGACATGGGAGGACGACGAGGGGTCTCCGTCATTGCACGATTCCTGGAAAGAGAGCGTGAGAAGACAGAAGTTGAGGTAACGATTGGTACAAGTTTTAAGTACAAGGTTTAAGTATAGGTTCAATTATGTTATAGTCAATATTTATATCGCAACACATGGGCGACGGTCACATTTGGAATATGAGGAACCAGAATTCTCACATAATGTCCAACCTGGAAATTCATTAATATTTATGTCTAAAAATAGTTTTAATAGTAAAACACATGGATATGATCTTATATAACATGCACCCTATCCCTGCAGTGTTGCCTGATCACCTCTGTCCCTTATATTATGATTTAACCCCAGCTTCATACCTGTGTCCATTGTTACGCGTGTTCTGCTCCATGCGGCTGAAGGTGTCCCGTTTCTTGTTCAGCCGGTCTCGCAGGAATGAGTGGAAGATATGCGTTTCTAAAACCTGCAGACGGCAACAAACAGAAACGTGCAGCGTTTGTGTCAGCTAAGTGTGTGTCTGTCTGTGTAAATGTGTTCATGTACCTTCTTGTAAAAGCTCTGGTCTGCTGGCTCCCTGGTCCTCAGAAACTCCTCACTGTTAAAAACTCTGTGTTCGTGGTTTAAAAAGTCCTGAACGCCTCTGACAGAGCGACAAACAAGAGCAGACAGACAGAGACGTACATTTAGACAGACAACATAATAGGCTGTGTGATGAAAACTCGTTTATTCTCGACTCATTAATGCAGTGACACTTGCAGAGCTCTAACCTGAAAATGTTGACCACGAGCTCCAGGGCGATGTTTTGTATCTGTGTGTTCAGTCGTCTCTGCCAGTCTCTGCGTTGGCACCGCAGGGCATTGGCATCGGTGCCCACTCCGAGGTGACACAGCTCCAAGTCATAATGAAGCTGGAGACACTCTGCCCTGGACGTATAGATAATAAGTATGTCAGAACTCAAGTGAGTTCGAAATATGTGGGTTACTACGACCTGAAGTGACTTAGCTCTGTTCCCCTTTTTATTAGAGTTAACAGGTATTTATAGAGAAGATTTAATTTACGTCCACATCCGGTCCAGCTTTGATTCAAGCTGAGAATCCACTGCAGGATCTTTAAAAAAATAAATCCACTGAAGATAGTTTGGTTTGGGACTATGTGTGTGTGTGTGTGTGTGTGTGTGTGTGTGTGTGTGTGTGTGTGTGTATGTGTGTTACCGTGACATGAAGCTCTCAGCTGCAGACAAAGGGATGGCTGGTAGGTCGATGGTTTCGGAACATGATGACTGGATGAAGCCATCGTCAACATTCACCAGGATGAGGTCCTCCGTCTCCTATACAGTAAAATAAATACACACATTCACTTTTGTTGTAGGTACAATGGGCACAATTCATTTCAGCACAGTGTGACTGTGTGCGACTGACAGGCAGCTACTGTTAAATATGTGAAACAAGTTTCTGTCAGATCTGAATGAACACAAATGCAGAGGAGGATAAAGAAGTTATTGTTAAATACTGTACGAAACTGTCAAATTCATTTATTTACATATTTAATAACTTATTTTGAATGTATGTATTTATATATTCTTAAGTCGTTTATTTATTTCTAACTTTGTCAACCGAGTTCAACCAATACAATAAATCTATTGATAATTAATTACCCATTTTAAAAAACTTTTTTGCTATGACTCTAAAAGCAAATTTTTTTATTTATCTAGTAATTAATCCTGGTTGTGACTATGTATGTGTTAAGAAATAGAATTAGTTAAATAAACAACACAAGAACATGATCATTATACACCCTCCCTAACAAAGGGAAGAACAACAGCTCTGAGATTAATTTGATACTTAAACCAAAATATCCAACATTTTCACTTGGGTGAAAAATCAGATTAGCCAGAACCAAGACTGTAATCACTGATGATGGGAAAAAAGCCTGAACATACAAAGTAATATTGGTAAACTCACGGCAGCAACCTCCTCGAAGTGACTGATGTGACAGCCCATGAGGAAGGCAGTGGGCGCCATGAGAAAGTCCAACATTCCTCTGGACAGGACAGGAACATAGGGCTGCTGCCAGGACAGAGGCTGGGAGAGAAGGGACAGGAAATGTAACTCAGGAGGAAGTTTATCATGTGTCTTCAGATTTTGTTCTCAGTATTTAAAGGTCCAGTGTGTAAGACTCAGGTGAAAGGGATCTATTGGCAGAAATTTAATGTGGAATAATCCTCATGATGTTTTCACTAGTTCATTTCATCTAAATTGTATGAATTGTAGTTTTCTTTATCCCAGAAAAGGCCCTTTATATTTAAATCCTCTCTACGGAGGCCGCCATGTTTTTTACATTAGTCCAGACTGGACAAACTAAACACCTTTTGAGTTTTTATGAAAACTAAAGGCTACCACAGGTTCTTTTTCATGTTTGGAAGTGGAGGGTGAGGTGAGGGGTGTTTATACGTAATGTTCCTCTGACACTCACCTGCAGGTACAGCAGAAGACTCTCAGCAACCAGAGTGAGTCGAGCCCAGTCTGATGAGAAGAAGACCAGCCGCTGTTCCTGGAGAAGACACGACAGCACCTGGAGAGGAGAGAGTTAACTTTACTCTTTTTCTCATTTAACAATTAGACTGAAATTACTTCACACTTTATTTTATCAATTCCTATTTCATCCTTTTTTCTGCAATGATGCTCTGTATATGTTTGAATTACCTGGAGGAGCGTTGTGTGCGTGAAGCAGAGGAAAGGTAGATGCAGATCAATGTCGATAACTGGGCTGTCCTGATCCTCCCTGGATGGAAGAACCACCTGAAGAGGACGGAGGCTGAAGGACTGATACACACACACACACACACACACACAGACACACAAACAGGTGTTACTATAAAGATGAAGCAAAGATGTAAAACAAACATAAGAAGAAAATCAAGTGTTTTCTGACCACGTGTAGTTGACCAGGAGGTGGTAAAGGGACCAGTGACAGTTTGGCTGAAAACTCCTTGACGGTCTCCTCGATGTCCCCTTGTCTCGCAGGCCGCAATTGGACCAGAAGACTGAGAGGGAGGAGGTGTGAGACAAAGTAGAAGATACAGAGAATGGGTTAAAGTTGTCTGTGTAATGGAACACTTGACGAAGGTCAGGTTATCATCATCTAACAGAAGTTGTTACCATGACAAGCATTCTCTCAGAGCGTTGTAGTAGGGGAACTTGGAGATGACGCACACAGCGAAGGGAGCGTAGAGACGACTCTTTGATGAAGTCCATCTGTGGCCGTTCTGGACAACACCTTCCTGACAGAACTGACAGAGCAATGAGAACATCTGTCTACATTCAGTGGATTCACTGTGACTTTATGTGAAGTTTTCAAGTGTGTGTTTGTACCTGTACTGCTCTGTAGTACTGCACAACAACCCCATGGGTTCGGTTCCCAAACAAGTCCGTGAAAACCAGGAAGTGATAACTGTCATCCTTCTGCTCATTGGCTAACTGAAGACCACCTTTGACAATGAAGAGGAAGATGAGCAAGGTCACAAGACAGAGCAGAGCCGTGTGCCACGTTCATGTATAAATGAGCTGGATTTTTTTGAAGCTCTGGTATATACAGTATATCAAGTGGCAGGTGTCCGGGAGACACACACAAAGCTGTTTATGCTTTACCAGGGAAACACAGCTGCGGCAGAGCGATGAGGTCCAGATCCTTCGGAACACTGATGTCCTCTGTCACTGACGACACTTCGGCACGATTGGCTGTATCTCCATTAGATAACGTCTCCGCAACACGATCTCGCCTCTTCTGCAAAAATTATAAAAACAAAACTGGATCAGACTGCAAACAGATGACCGGCGTCCACATTTAAAAAACCTGAGCTTACCTTCTTGATGAAGCTCTTCCTCCTCTGGACACGGCTGAACGCTGGACCAATCGCCTGGTTGGAGTTGGTCTCCTTGGTAACAAAGGGTGGGGCATGGACTTGAAGTACCTCCGCATCCAGCAGGGGGAGTTCATTTAGCTTATTCTGCTGATGAAGCTGCGACACAGTTTGAAAATATTTCAAGTTTTTATTGCAGCACAGTTGTGTGATTCATGAAATACAGAAGGGCTACATTATCCAGACTCCAGTTTAATCCATTAATGCTTTTTATTTGTATTTGCACACTTTGTATGCCTACTTGAATGTGACAGTGTGTACATGAGTTTTTCGACGTACATACCTGGTATATATCTCGTAGTTTATCACTGGGGGCCCCAAACACCACACATGCCTCCAGCAGTCCAGACGGGAGCTCCGCCATCACACCCAGCACACCCACTGTGAGAAACACGCACAGATCATTATGACTTTGAGTGATGTGACAAAAAAAAACACAGGAAGACATTTGTCAAAAGTCGTGGCCAAAGAGGAAATGTTGCAATTTGATGACCAACGACAGCTTCATTCAAGGGAAAGTTGGATAAAACAAGATTTTTGCACCAATATAAAGCAACTCGTTTAGTGGATCATCCTCAAACAGACATTTGTATCTGGTAATATTTTACCTGGACTTAATATACTGTGATCACTCATCCTTGTTATTGTTACACAGAGTCACTTGTAAAGTAACATGAGGACGAGAGGCTGCGGTGAAGTTCAGTGTATTTTAACCATGAATCACAACCGATTCCCAAACCAGATGCTTATCTGGTCTGAATTTAAGTTTACCAAATGAAAAAGCAAGAGCTTATTGTAAAATCACACACACACACACACACACACACACACACTTCTCTTTCCTCACAACCTCCTCCAGATGTGTACACATACACACACGCAATCTCATGTGGGCTCACTCATACACAACAGATGTTAGGTCTGTTGCATCAACTGAGTGAACTGAGAGGAAAACAGTGAAGCAGAACTTCGGGTTATCAATAAAAAATTACTTGTGATCAAAAGCTCATTATCCAAAAATGTTTCAATTCAATATCAAGAAAAAGGAGAAAATTGTGTTTACAAAGATGGAACCATTTCATTTTGATCAGTCAGCTGTAATTACATAAAAATGTATATTGATTCTCAAAGAAGACAAAGTGATCCTGCTGATGTCTATTTTTCTGTATTCTTACCTCAGACTGCATTTTGGCAGGATTATGTGAAAAGGACAGATTACCTTGAAGCTGAGTGGAAGGATGTGGTATCGGTCAGGACGGAACCCAATACATTCTGGTGTGGATCCAGGATTCCTTTTTCAATTTGAATAGCTCTTAGGGTTTTTAAAGGGTGTTTTTCCCACATTTTCTCAATAAATAATGCAAAGATCTTTATGGATGAACAGGCTATATTTTGTGAGGACCTGGATATTAATCCAGATTTTGTGGATCAAAATATCAACTACATCAGAGAATGGATGTTTTTCCTGGATTTAAACGTGAGCTGTTTGCAGAACATTAGCATTTGTACGACTGAATGAAGCTGCAGAGAACCACAGTCTTCTCCCTGACGTAACCCTGCAGTACACTTACATACTAATACTCATCCTCTGGTATCATCAGTTCATATAAACGTACCTGCCCACTGTATCTGTACCTCTGGACGAACACATGAACATCTGACTTGCATTAGTTGCAGCTGCAGACTGAACCCAAGAAACACCACTGTTAGCTTGTACTTTCTTTCTCTTCACCATCTCTCAACGTTCCTGCTGTTTTCTCTCCTCACACCTCCCTGGACACTGACTATCAACCGTTCCACTACTTTTCACCTCTTTACTCCTATATTTGTTGTCTATTTTTGGCCCTGACTTCGCCTGTTTCTCTTCTTCCCCTTCGACACACTTGCTTTCTTTCTCTCTGTCTCTCTTTGTCTTTAGGCCATTCTGGCCACTGACTAACTACCCTGCTGTGTCACGGAAACACAGCAAACACATTTAAGTCATCTATTCCCCGAAAACCCCTCATTTGTAAACTCTAGATACATCTTACTCATGCAAACTACTGCAGACCCACTCAAACATCTGATAAAACCCAGATGTTGTGAATGTTGCTGAGGCACACGAAGAGGGACACAGAGAGACTCCATCAAGAATTTGAATCTATCTGAATAAGATCAGTGCGTCTACAGAGGTTTTTGAGAAATAATAAGAGGGAAAAAAATGCCCAGAGTGGAAGAACTCCTCAACATCACAGCTAATAAAAATAAAGTCAAGCTTTGAGGAGGTAACCCCATGCTGAGGCACCCAGAGGCTGCACAGGGACCTTTAACAAACAAGTTTTGCTTCATAGCTCAGGGAGGAGGCAGCTTTGATGTAATCGACTCAACAACAGCTACAGTTACTGGCAGCGTGTGTTTTATGTAAGTGAAATACACAGATGAGGGAGACTGCTTCCTAAATGGATGTGGTTAGAGGTAATATGCTTACACAGAAAAAATTGTGTTTCTAGGAGTTGACAGATGTGATGTTAGTTTTTTCCGGGGACAGTGAATGTGAAACACTATACAGAATGAGAAATCACCATTCAAAGGAAACACATGGGGAAGTTGCTGACTCATTATTGTTCTTTGCAATCGGTTGTTCACATGAGGTCTACATTTCTAGATTGACCAGTTAGCAATGTTACAATATGTAAACACAGTCCTACTATATTGTGCACAATACTGAAAACAGCAGGAGTCTTTCTTTTCTAAATCCAACTGAATTCATGAACATACACAGAAAAAAGAAAATTGTATATTGTAATTATAAAACTTTGCACTTAAACTGTTTCCTACCACAACCTGCAAAAATGGTTTATCATCATTTCATTGTTTTGGCAGTAAAGACTAAGCAACATGCGGTTAAAGTGAGGAGA
This sequence comes from Paralichthys olivaceus, assembly GCF_024713975.1. NCBI lineage: Eukaryota > Metazoa > Chordata > Actinopteri > Pleuronectiformes > Paralichthyidae > Paralichthys > Paralichthys olivaceus. The sequence continues at coordinate 7,171,077 of NC_091112.1, forward strand.
CGATTACCTCTGATTCATCATGTGCACACAAATACACATATGTAAAAACAACAGGATTGATTCAACTGCAAGATCATTTTAACCTGAACGAACTAAACACCTTTTGACAAGTGAGGGTTTCCACAGGTTCTCCTTCATTTTTGGAAGAGGAGGGGGAGGTGAGGGGGATTCAGCTGCAACATGCAGAAGTCGATGAGTACAGTAGATGTCACTAAATTCTACACACTGAACCTTTAAGAAATGTAGTTAGTGTTGTGTTGCATTATAAGGAAATATAGTCTGTAGAAATGCAATACAGTTTAAGAAAAGTACGGATGACAGGCTACATAATAAAGTGAATCAAATGGATATGTACTTGTTTTTGTTGTTTTGTTTTTTATTGTCAGTATTCGTGTTTTAATCATGGGTTTATGGAATAGCTAGTTTGGATGGCATGTATAATGCACATGAATAATCCTTTTACATATATATATATATGTATTTATATCAGATAGGTCATTTTATTTTCTTTCAGGTTGCCCATAGATACACATGATCTTGTCGAGCTGACTAAGTTACAGCAGTTACAGCATTTTGTCTGTTGATTAATGAGCTTCCTGTCAAATAAATACAATGAAAATAGAACGACATAACAAAATAAAGATCACCACCTCTCTGCAGCAGTTTCGACACATTGATTGAAAAAGAAACTGAGTCAGCATCATTTCGAACAAGCTCAGTTTCAACGTTAGAGTGAGAGCACAACCAGCTGCTATTCACCAACACAGATAACGTTGACAACATGGATTGAATCTTTACTGACAACGTGCTTTGAGCTAAACTCGACACGTTGCCACCAGTCGAGCCAGATTCTTGAAACAAGTTTTAAAAAGAAGCATGGACCCACCTGGACTCACGCGATCATTTCATTTCCACAGTTTCAGCAGCTTCGACCTCTTGTCATCGACCTCCTGCACTTTAAGTCTCCAGCTCTCACTAATCTTTTTATCTGAAGTCTGTGACTCCGACTCTGACTGAACTGAGACCAACGCACCGCAGCTCTGAGTCTGTCAAACTCCACTCAGCAACACTTCCTGTGTTACACGTTTCAAAATAAAACCCACTTTCAAATCTGGGTCCAAAAGAGCTCCTATGGCGCCATCTACTGTTAGCTGAGGGTGTAGACTGTGAGTTTAATAAAGATGGACCCAAAATTGAAGCCATCAGCGTCTTGATAGCCCCCTGGTGGCTGGTGTAGATGATAAAGCTACGCCTCCTCCTTGTGAGTTAATGGAGCTAAACAAAAAGAGTCAAAGTGTTCAACATATTTTTCTCCTCGATGGTTTCTGTCAGATGAAGTATTGCTGGAAACACTGAGGTGTGTTCGTGTTCATGTCTCTGGTTGTTTTTATTTGGTTATTTGACGCTATCGAAACAGGGTGAAGGGGTGAGCTTGGATTTGAGCTTGGAGTCGGAAGTTGCAACAGGAACACCCCCTTAGTTTTAAAAACATAATTTTATACTATTGCATGATTTTAAATCTTTCCAACATGATAGATGACTGACCCTGATCGTTTAGTTGTTTCTGTGTCGTGGCTGCAACAACCACAGTTCATCTCTTGGTGATGGAAGATTCTTCTTAATAATGGTTATGTTTGGTTTGGACTTTTTTTTAAATTCACTTATACTGATATACTTTCTTTTGCTGTGTTTATATCAGTAGTTTATTTTTTTCCAACGTGTTGAATAAAATTTAAAAAAAATGAGTGTGACTGATTCTACTGAGAGTTCAACTGTGATTTTCACAGAGGAAATAACATCTATTCTCTAATCTTGCAGCTTTACTGAAGATTGAATTGAGAACCGCCTCTTCTCCATGGATCTATACCCCGAAGTGCTGGGGCTATAATCGGACCTCAATAGCCAGCCGTGATCGTATAGTGGTTAGTACTCTGCGTTGTGGCCGCAGCAACCCCGGTTCGAATCCGGGTCACGGCAGCTTGTTTTGAAAGGAACATATTAGACTCAGGTGGATGTCAGAGCAGAAATCCAACAGACAAATTCAGCATAGATTCTAACAACACCTAAATTAAAACCACACATTTAATATGTTCAACTTGCTGTTCCTTATATAACTGATTTATTTCATCCTTAATTAATAGAGAAGATATTAGATCATCGGTTCAAAGCGTTTTCAGTTTTTATTTTCAGCAACTGGACGTTGTTGCATGGATGTGGCTGCAGACGTGTGTCCACCCCAGAGAGGCCTCAGGGCCGAGCTCACAAGGTGTTAGCCTTTTGGATATCATGGAGAGGGATGACATACATTGTAATAATTCATCCAAGACAAAGAAAAAAACAATACAAGCCTGCAGGTTAGATTAATGGACCTATATGAAAATCCATACCCTCAGGAAATGCAAATATACTGCTATTGCGACTTGTGACCACCAGGTGTCAGCGTTGAGCCTGTGTACACAGTGAAATCACATATTGTGGCATTATTTTATATATTGATTGTATAAATGCAACAGTGCGAAACTTGTTTATTGTGTTTATATTGTCTTTAAGTATTTATCACTTTTCACTATATTCTGCTCGAACAGGGTAGATTTCCCCAGGGTGCGATTAATTAAGGCTCATCTTATTTTATCTTATCTTAATACTTTCCAAAACGAAATCATGACCGAGGATATTTTCTTTCTTATATACTACACAGTTCCACCTGTGAACGTTGTTTTTGCTCACACTAATCATGTTGTCCGAATAATCTGAAAATTGAGTTCCTCTGATGGGAAAAAGTCACATGAAGTCATGAACAAGTCGAACCAAGTCGTAAAGTTTGCAAACATTGTGGAACACATTGATGTGAGTTGATGAGTGTTCGACCACATAACAACTTCAGAAAGCACGAGGACAGAAGTCTGAAGAAACGACTGCTGATGAGGGGGAGGGGAAGGCTAGATCTCATTTGTGGGCACGAAAGTCTTCATCCCGTGTGGCCAGCCGTGATCGTATAGTGGTTAGTACTCTGCGTTGTGGCCGCAGCAACCCCGGTTCGAATCCGGGTCACGGCAGCTCCTTTTAGCAGGATGGTTCACTGACCTGCCTTCAACACACATCAAGCACCTCACCACTCACACACCTGAGGGTTTATACACTGTGGTCACAGATGTGTTGATATTTGTTGTAGCAAATGCCTATAAATCAAGTAAGAGTTTGTTCTCTGCAGCTATTTCACATCTCTATTTACTATGTGGATTAAGATTATCAATAGAAAAATTCAGCCATTAAAAAACTCAAAATCCATCCAGCAACATATACAATTATACATTTCTAGCTATGACGAAAACACATTAATGCACCAATAATCAAGATAAGATAAGAAAATCCTTTATTAGTCCCATGATGGGGGAATTTGTAATATTACAGCAGCAAGTGTCAGAAATAAGCATCAGTTATAATAAGTAACATGCAGTACTTAAGTGATAGAAGACAAACAAAATATAGAAACATATGAATAGAATAAAAACTGATATATTCAGTGTAAAACAAGGAAAATATGTGCATTGAGAGAATATGTACGGTGAATGAATTGCCCATGAACCATTGTATTGCACAGACCGATGAATATTGCACAGTTAAAGGTTCAGTGTGTAGAATTTTGTGATATCTAGTGTTGAAATTATGTTGCAGCTGAACACCCCTCACCTCCCCCTCTCCTTCTAAAGATGAAAAAGAACCTGTGGTAGCTTCAGTTTTCATAAAAACTCAAAAGGTATTTAGTTTGTCCAGTCTGGACTAATGTTTAAAACATGGCGGCCTCCATAGAGAGGGTCCACTCCATGTAAATATAAAGTATTTAAATATAAAGGGCCTTTTCTGGGATAAAGTAAACTACAATTCATACAATTTAGATGAAATGAACTAGTGAAAACATCATGAGGATTATTCTACATGAAATTTCTGCCAATAGTTCCTTTCACCTAAGTCTTATACACTGGACCTTTAAGAGAGTTATAATCCAATGATATAAAACACTTCAGTGCACTTTTTTTTTTTTTACTGTATGTTTGTTTGATGATACTGCTATTGAAACTTTGAATTGCATGAGTTTTACTTGTATTACATAAAAGTTCTGAATATATTTCCTCCATCACGTTTGTTCATCTCATCAGGACAAAAGTAGAATGTGTCTTAATGTTGTATAATTAAGTTGTAATCGCATGCAAAGTGTAAACACGTCCATTCATTCATGGGTTTCCTGCTGCAGGAGCTTCCACACAGGGAGGGAGTGTGTGTGTCTGCAGCAGCCATATTGGAATGCTGGATGTGGAGAGAGAGAGAGAGAGAGAGAGAGAGAGAGAGAGGGGAAGAGAGAGGGAGGGAGAAGCAGGAACAGTCGTCGGGAGTGAGGGTGAGAGGAGAGGCGGGGAGAGGGTGAGCCAGACGGGGCGAAGCGAAAAAACTTGGACCGTAAACTACACCCAGCCCCCGCGACTTTTCTAACGGACTATCCACCGACAGTTCGCCGCTTCTACTGCTGCCGAAGTCGGCACGAAGCTGCCCGGACGTCCCCCCCCCCCCCCCCCCCCACCTCCACTGGGACAAGTCAGCGGTGAGTGTTGCGTGAGTTTTGCGGGATTATTCCACGAGCTGAACAGGGAAGAAAAGTGTGTGTGATGAACGCGTCGCAGCCTCCGTTACCTTTGCTTTTTAAAAAAGAACCATCAAAAGAAGCTAATTTGACCGTTGGCTCGCTTCACGCTAACCGGGACAACATCCGGAGAAGTTAGCTTCGGCGGCGGCGTCGCACTTTTCCTTTTTAGTAAGTTGAGGAGAAAAGAGTGAGGCACCTTCACGGCCACAGTCACATGGAGTCAGTGTGGAGTTGAACGAAGTGAACCGGATTAACCCACATTTTCAGCCCGAATCTCCCTCCTCATGCGTTCGTTTCACTCTGTATCATAACCGGAGTCTACCTGCATGTGTCTGAGCTCTCGGCTCTCTACCCGAACCACCCAGTTGTGTTGAATGTTCCTCCTTTTGATTCAGATGTGGAGGTTTAATTGACCCAGTTATGTTGAATTATTTACCACGTGAGTGTTAAGTAGTTTGGTTTATGTTAGTGATGCCCCCCCCCCCCCCCCCTTTAATAATTGATCAGGTGTATTTATTCTCAACAGAATTGGATTTATCTGCACATTTAATCAAATAATCAATGACCCAATCTGTAGGAAGTTGATCAGCAACTCGATAATATCGATAATGATCTTGATGAATGTCACATTATGATTTCTATGATAATAAAAATGAGGATTTATGCCCAATTTGAGCTTTTTCTAGGAATCAAATCAAGCAAAGGTTAATTATGTTTAATATTTTGTGGTGGTTGTACAGTTTGAACCCTTGAATAAGTGATTATTTGATTTTATGAATCCATGGAAAACACATCAGGTCTGTGATATCTGTAATAAGCTGGAATAGTGAAGTTCATTCATTTTCTATTTCATGTTGGAGCCTCCTCAAGAGGTTTGTTAAATACATTTCCTGTTTTATTGATTGCCTATTGTAAACACATACTCAAAGATTCAGTGTGCTTTTCAAATACTGAAGTCAGTACTCAGAAAAACATGGTTCTCTATCTTCTGCATTTTGTGTTAAAGGGCTGAGGTGCGGAGCCCTTTTTTGCCTCTACTTCATATTCCAGATGCAAGAAAATGCTAATGAATTGCAGTATCCTGAGGCCACTGAAGCTTCAGACTTGCAGTATACTAATAAGCGTGCCGTTCTGCACACTTATATTTGCAATTCTGTAGACGTACTGCACCTAAACCTGTAGTCTGTATACTGAGGAGATCTGATTTTTAGACTTTCTTTTAGACTAAACTTTCTTTTAGGATGTGGTGTGAAACTTACAGACACTTGTAATAAATAATGATAAAAAGATGAAAGTATATTTTTTACGTAAAATGTAAACAAATCTTTTATGCATTCTTTATTCTGAACAATTACAATATTTTTGTCCCACACAGACATATCTGTCAATGCACACAATATTTCTGTGATATTACTTATTGGCCAATTACTTATTGGTTGGACTTAAAATGCAGAAACAGTGTTTACTGGCAGTTAGTTGTCCTAAAATAATCCAGGCCCTCTTTACTCAAGCAAGCCGAGTATGGTGATAGTGGTTATGTAACAATTAACTCTTGAAAATGACAAAACAGCTTTTCTGGTGAGAAGAAAGTCTTTGCGAGACACATGGTCTTCCAGTACAACAAGCCAGAGTGTTAATGTCTCATGTAGCTCTTTTAAGACACATAGCATCAAACGCTGTCAACTGTAAAACCGAATCTTCTCGCCTATTAATTTAAATGTAATTGGCTGGAAGAGACATTCACAGAGCAAACCTGCAAGCAAGCCTTCCCCCTGCTCATCCACTTGATGAGCTCGTATTTAGTTCCACTCCAGCTGCGTTCATTAGGTCACTTACCGTTACAGAGTGTGACGCCACATGAGAAACAGTCTTTGTAAGGGCAGTGATCACTTCCTGTGGATGTTCTTATGCAGACGATCGTTATGTTTCTTGAGATAGAGATAGTCTGATTTTGAATACACTGAAGTTCATCCAATTCATGTGCTTTTGAGCCACATTGTGCAGCCTCAGTCTACTCATTTGGCATCATAGGACCAAAATGAATGCTGTGTAATCCATTATCTCAAGCAGAAACGTATCATTACCGAGTGAAAGAAGTTGTTTTGCTTCATTTTCAGACACGCATCACATGTATCAGGGAAATTCCTTTACAAAGACCCTCTGCTTTAGTTTGTAGGTTTTTATTTACGTTGCATTATTGTAAGAATGTCATTTTAGGAGGCTTTTTACATGAATGTCAGTTGGACGAAATAAACAGAAGTCAAAGAGAATAAATGTGTACACCTTTCTGACTCAACACCTCCTGTGGCTAGTCTAGTCTGCAGGCTAGTACAGGCGTAGCAGTAGTGTGTGTGAGTTTGACTTTGCTGAGTGATGTTTTTTTGGGAAGGTGTGGACATTTTGGCCGGTCACTACGACCTCAAATGTCTGTTTGACAGTTAAAAGCATTCAGGTTAGAGTTAGGTTAAAGGTTGAGGTCTGGCTGTGATGATTACAGTTAGGGCAAGGACATGCATTATGTCAATGAGTGTCCTCACAAAGGTGTGTGTGTGTGTGTGTGTGTGTGTAAATTGCAGAGCAGTGCAGGAGGCCTGTATTTATAGAAACACTTGACTACACTCAGAGACCTTGCAGGAGCCGTCCATTACTTTGCAGACACCTCCACTGTTGTGTCTCTTTCATTCCTCCACATTTCCTCTCTGTTTTGGTTCATTTTTCTTTATTTTTCTTACATGCAAAAATGCTGCTATGTATTGCTCTAAGGTTTTCTAGTCACTCTGGATAGACAAGCACACAGAGACAGAGAAACTGTAGCGAAAGACACAAGGGTAACAAAGCAAGCAGTCTAGTGTCAGTAGATTCCAGTATGTAGTGGGAGTCTAATGACTCTAACTAGTGGTAAAAATCGATGCAGACACAGACTGTGTGGTGTGTGTGGAGGTATGTAGAGGTCCTGAATAAGTGTATGTGTGTGTGTGTGTGATCTTACTTTATCTGTGTGTGTGTCATGAGGAATTCATGATACCAAATCAAGTAATTTGTCCGGGGGGGAAAGAATTACTCTGTACTTGTTTCTTTGCATTCTGAGCATTTTTTAAATAAGCTGCCTGCTCCTTTCCAAGCATCGAATGAAACACAGTGGCTCTTTTTCTGTCCAGTGATTGGCCTCTTCTTACCTACTGTGTAAATATTTGCAGCTGTGAGGACGTCCAAGCTGTTTTCTCACATCCTGCACCAATGTATGAATGCTATTTGCAAACTCACCTCAGGAAGGAAAATGGCATGAATGAACAGTTGACCAGGAAAACTGAGGTTCTATGTTTCGCACCGGCAATTCCATTTGGAAGTATGGCGTGTGTGTGTGTGTGTTTGTGTGTGTTCGTGCGTGTGTGTGCAAGTGCTGGCATGTGCAAGTGCTGGCATGTAGAGTGTTTGATCGTTTATGTCCTTAGCCCATAAATTTAGCTTCTTTCTTCTATAGAACTTTTTTCCTTGTATCCTCCTGCATGTGGTTTCAGCTGAGGTTTGTGTGTGTGTGTGTGTGTGTGTGTGTGTGTGTGTGTGTGTGTGTGTGTGTGTGTGTGTGTGTGTGTGTGTGTGTGTGTGTGTGTGTAAATGTGTGTAAATGTGTGTGTGTGTCTGAGCATTTACCAATGAGAGGCTGAGTGAAGGTCCATTCCTTTTTCTTCTGGATTGGTTTGGTTGCATTCAGGAAGTAGCCCCCACACCCACACCATGGATGGACACACACACACACACACAGAGAGCACTTACTGTACATCCTAAAACATGCTGTGTCCCTCAGGAGCTGAAAGGAAAACGCCTTCTTCCTCTCAGAAGCAGCAGTGCTACCCAGGCTGCACTAAGTGTTTATGTGTGTGTGTTGTGTGCATGTCTTTCTGCGGTTGTGCGGACAAATTTTCAGCCTCATAAGTTAAAAAAGCTGTTAAATGGTTTGGACTTGGTTTTAGCGTTCAGGTTAGCATTACTGTGTGCGGGTTAGGTTTAGGAGTAGAGGTAGGGTAAGACATTTAGTTGTTATTGTTAAGGTTAGGGTAAGGGGTTACAAAATGTATTACATCATCTGTTGTCCTCACAACTGCAGAAAGTCCCACCATGCAAGTTTTTGCATGCTTGCTTTTGTGTACTGTACTGTGATAATAACTGTTTACCCAAGATAACATGTGTAAACATTTTCATGGCTTTTGCCGTTTGGAAATATCTTTGTACTCCTTAAAAGCTGGATTAGCAATGTGTGTGCGTCCTTGTAGTTTTCTTTATAAATACACCTTATTGCATTAATATTAATTTTTTCACAGTGGCCTTTAATTTACATAAAAGAGTACCATGCATTAAAGTAAACAGATGTTAAAAAATAGGGTCGTAATTGATATGGCAGATACCATGATTGGATTTGTGCAGCCCATTGCCACTTACTTGGAGGGATAATTTGTCAGTATATGGCCCGACATTGGTTATACAGGATAAGTGTTTCCCGCAGGTTGAGAACTCATGCAGTTTAGATGTGGGGAGTGTAACATGTCATTTTTCTGTAGATACAATTTAAAGATGTCTTCTAAACGGCTCATATGCATGATTTGATAGACGCTAGTTAGGCAGCTGCACACAGAGAAGCCTAAAGTAGTCACTGCAGTTAGTTTGTTTGAAGTAAGTGAAACAAGGCCTTTTAATGCATTTATCAAAGTTCAAATCAAGTTAGGTTTATCTACCGGGGCGTTTAAGTCTATAATCAAACCAAAGTGTTTAGAAAGGAATAACTTCTACATACAAGCACCAACCATTTAAGATAAAACATTTCTGCAGAATATTGCACGCTATTGGATTTTTTTGTTGGTCCTAACATATCATTGGTGCATCCCTATTTCTTTTTCAATAACCTGATAATATACTGAACACAGTCCACTCAGTATGTGTAGTTGGATTTATTGCAAAATATATACCAAACAGGTGGCCATGTACTTTACAGTATTGCTTTTCTTCTGTGGTCACAAAAGTTACATAACGTTTATTGGTAGACCTTAGTAGGTTCTCTGGGCTTGGCTCAATGCAGTTGTTTTAGTGTGTGTGTGTAGTTTGACCGCAGCAGCGTAGTGTTCTGTGTGCAGAAATGTGCTACAATGGAAGGAAATGACATCATAGTTAATGACTTGCCTCTCCTCTGTGCGCACACACACACACACACACACACACACACACACACACACACGTTTAGATTTAGTACAAGCTACCTTCGGTCATGCAGGTCACTGGTGCAGCATGTCAGCTAGTGATGAATGGAATTGGAACACAGAGATTCCTTCTGGTGTGTGTGTGGGTGTGTGTGTGTGTGTCAACTAAAACAAGCCTACATACTAATGACTGTTCTGTTCTCTTGCCCATTAATTTTTCTCTGAGCAAAGCAGCGATAGAACTGCAGCTTAGGAAAGAACAATTACAACCACCATTGTTGTTAATAAGTTATCCCGCTCTCCTCTGTGTGTGTGTGTGTGTTTGTGTGTTTGCATGTGTGTCTGGCGTTTGAGCGGACATTCGCCATAATTACATTGCAATGAGTCAGAGAAGGAGACAGAGAAAGAAGCACTTGTTCAGTTCTGTCATATAGACAAAAGAGAAAAGAGGTGGTAGGAGGAGGGAGCTATGTGGACAGAACAAGAGAGCGAAAAACAGAAATAGATAAATGAGGGAAGGAGATTGGGTCCTGAGATTCCCTACATGATCATCCATACATTTTTAAACTCATGGAGACATTATCTTTTTACAATTGCATATTGAAAATGTGTCATTACCAACTAGACATGAGTAAAAAGCTTATTTTAGCTTCAGAGGCAGGATGTTTAATTTTCACAGCAGCTGTTGTACAGTAAAAATGCTTGTTAGTGTGTCTTTTACACCCTGCTGTGTGTGTATTTGTTCAGCTGTCCACCAGTTATGAAGTCTGAGGATGTGTCTCAGACACCACATATATGCACCAAGCAATAAGAATTAATTGATCAGTGTAACTGGACTTACATAGGAGTTCAACATTTTAAGTAATAGGCTTCAATACTTTCTTGTGGAGAGTTAAATCCGCACTGTATGGTTATAATGAAGCTGTTAGCTTAGCACAACCCAAGTGTAAGAACTAGACTTTAACTGCACGTTAAACATTGGGGTTGTATGCTGCTGTTTATTTCCTGGGTGCTGTAACTTCCTGGAGGTTTTGCTGATGTAGAACTCTTTAACTTTAATTGTTTAACTTTAGGAAAGACATAAAAGTGGTATTTATCTCTTAGGCCACTCTATTCAGGACATTTAGGACATTTGTTGATGGTCATTAAAGGTCCAGTGTGTAGGCTTTAGGGTGATCTATGATAGAAATCAAATATAACATTCATGATGAGTGTAAAATCTCCTGAAACTAAGAATTGTTGCGTTTTCATTAACTTTGAATGAGTAATTCAAATTTATAGGCGCAGGCCCTTTTCCAGGGAATCAGCCATGTTTCCAAAGTAGCTCAGATTAGACAAACCAAACACTGCCTCTTAAGAGAGACCTTCACGTTTGTATCACAGGAAGGCCACCATAGATTTTCCTACATGTTTGGAAGGGGGAAGATATTCGGTTAGAATGTGCACCTTCACTTGTACACCTATAAATCTCCAATTCTCTTAATACAACAATAGCAAGCGCGAGTATGAAGGCAGTAGAACACTGAGAGAATGAGAGCGAGGGAGAGAGCGGGCGCATCAGTGTCTGCTTGGCCAATCATATGACCTCATCTCTTCTCTCGATTCAGGCACAGCAGCCACAGACACACAAACATTGCACCCACACACCCACATAAATACACAGTCATAATAGATCACAGGGATCACACACATTCACTCACTCACACACACTCATGCAGTGAAACACCTGGACACGAGCCATAGGTATGACATCACACACATGTACTCACAGACTGGTGTTGCTGAGGTCAGAGTATAATGCCACAGTGTGTGTCTGTGTGTGTCTCTGTGTGTGTGTCAATGTATATGTGTCTGTCTGTGTGATTAGTCACTAGCAGGCGCTCTCCTTTAACAATGGTTCATTGAAGAATAGTTTGGAGGCTCATCTGTCTGTCTGTCTCTTAAACTCAGACAGAAAACAACATAACGAAAAACATTTACGTTTTTCCTGCTTCAAAAACTGTTGCGTTTTAAGTTGGAGCATCAAATAGCAGGAAACCAAGTCAAAAAGGGTTTTATTAAAACTAAAAAGGCATTTTGTGGATTTGCAGACAATCGCACATCAGTTTACTCTTGGAAAGTGTGATATACGAATGTGACGGGGTTTTAAGTATAAAATATACTTTTATTAAGGTTTTGGCCATGCAGGTAAAGTAAACAATCATCTTAACACAGGCAGACCCAGTGACAAATGTACGCAGACTCTCAACAGCAGGGTTTTCCCCCTCACTACATGACGCTTCACCTCAAAATGCATTTCCACCAGAGGGCGATATTTACACATCAGCTCATCCTGCAGGGACATGGAGAGGGAGGGGGGTGGGCAGAGCTGATGTCTACCTTCTATATAAGAGACTGTGTGTGTGTGTGTACTGTGTGTGACATCTTGGCCTACTAATCCAGTGGCCCATTAATCTGCTTTACTCCTGAGCAACTCTCGTCTATCTCGGCTGTCTGTTTGCTTGTCTGTCTGTGTGTCTGTCTGTGTGTCTGTCTGTCTGTCTGTCTGTCTGTCTGTCTGTCTGTCTGTGTGTGTGTGTGTTCGTGTGCCGTAGACTGTATATATGTGTGGGTATAAAAGAGACCCAGAGAATGAGATGTAGAGCGAGATGGTTCATTTATTCTCTGTATCCAGTGTGAACAATACTGTGTCGTGGACTGACAGGCAGAGTCAGTGACATCATGACAGCTCACTGATTTTTACAGCACTTTGAGAACGTTTTGCTGTTAACACATGATGGCACCAACAGTTGAAAAGGTCACTGGGATAGTTAAAGCTCCGACAACCACACATTGCCTGACTTTTCCTCCAGCGCCACCATGAGGCTGACATTTGTGGTGGGAGTCCTATTTATTTTCATAGTCCCCTGACATTTAGTCTTGCACCACCAGCAGGTTAAAACAATTTACTTTTCCAGTAATGTATGTCAACAACTTGGTGGATTGGCAGAAAAAGGTTCCACACATAACTAGATAATGTATGGAACGTGAATGTGGTGATCCGTCCTCTAACCATGAGGTTAATATTTGTGGTTTGGGTGAAATGTTGGTGTCATGAAGTCTTGTCCCCTCAAGATAAATTGTTATAACTTAACAAAACCTAAAAAAATCTCAACACAATCTTGTTAAAACAGTCTCAAACCACAGTGTAATTTGTAATCGTTCTTCCCTATTTTGTAAGTTGAGAATATCCAGACTTAACGTCGCAAATGGACTCATCTATTTTGCATTAAAGACGCTGGTAGATAATGATGTACATGTTGTGTCTATCATTGATTTAAATTCCCCATGGTTTGACCGGCACAGCGTCCTTAGACAGAGAGAATGTGATCGCCTCAGTCGTCTTTTTCCATCGTTTGCTGATTTTATTGAATTTTTCTCCTGCTGTAATGAGTTGGCCAGAGACAACTGCTTGTTTGTGAGATACGGATGAGTGAGCTTTACACCGACATGAGTGAATCACTGTTCCTTCAGATGCTTCCTTTCAAATTTGTAGAATGGATTTGCTGTTACCCCCAAAAGTTATAATTTTCTTGGGTCGCTTGGTTCCCCTTGGTAGAGCTTTGAAATCAATTTTTGTAACACAATCGACACTTCGCCCCCGGAAGGAGTTCCATTTATCTGCCAGTCAGTATCGAGGAGTCATTATTAAAAAGGGTGTTTAGATACTCAGCCCCATCAGACTGGAATAGTTTACAAAATGTTTTAAAACAACCTAATTTGATCTAATTTAATGCTTTTAAAAGACCAGGAAATGGAGTCACTCGGATGTCGATGATTATGATCGATGTTGTAGGATGTTTGGTTTGTTTTGCACCTGAATTCATGTTTTTCTACATTTACCTGTTTACCTTGTTCTCTGTGTGTTGCTGCCCGTCTTGGCCAGGACTCCCTTGAAAAGAGATTGGTCAAATAAAGGTTAATAATAATGATAAGAATAAACGAGTAAAAAGTGACCAAAATGAATAGAATTGGGGATTTCTCTGGATTTCAACATTATTGGAAACATTTTCGATGATGGAAGTACACAAGTCAACAAAATGTTTAGTCATTTTTATGAAGAAATGCTGAACATTACCTTTCATTCATGAAGGTCTCAGTTTCCATAATTTAAGTCCATAGGGTGAATAAACTATTCTGTGTGAAGATAAGTGCAGAATGAGTTGAGGTGGGTTCACTCTCCTCTGTGCCCCTGCATGGAAATTAATGATGTGCACCCCTAAGCAAAGTCAGTGGAACAACTGACTGTTCTCCCCCCATGTCCCTGCTTCTCTATAATTTGTGTTATTCGTTGTGAAGATGGATGACTTCTGGGAGACAGTGATGAGTTGAGAACATTAAATTGTGAATAACAGAGTCGCTCCTCAGGGGTTCATATGTGTCGGAGAGGCAGAATAGCCAAAGGCAACACACACATTGTTTAAATTACCCATACTGACATAATGACATAACAGGAGGGGGCTCATCCCACTCCTGTTATGTCACTATCCTCTCCATCTTTTATTTGCCCCTCACTTTACCCTCTTCCTGTTCATATCACCCCACTCCTTTTTTCACTCCTCTTTTCTTGCAGTTGTTGCATCACTACTTTCTGTCTCTTCTCATGTCTCTCCCTGCATCTCACTTGCTTCCCCTCCGTCTCTTTTACATCTCACTCCCTCTCTCTCCACCTCCATCGCTTCTCCAGGGAGACAAAGACACACCTCCCCTCTCCCCATCTCCCCTCCTCCTTCCTCCTTTTCTCTCTTTCGCCTCCCTCCCCCATTCACGGTCATAGGCTCCCGCTGCCTAATGCTCCTCTCTCTCTCTCTCTCTCCCTCCTCCACTCCCACTCGTGCTGTGTGCATCTGTGTGTCAGTGTAGTAGCAGTTGTAATAGTAGAGGAGGGAGGAGGAGGCTGGGCTTTAAGCTCATCATCATTACTGAGTTAGCTGACTGTAGTGCATCACAGCATTAGCCCCAAAGACGACAGAAGCCCGGGATTTTGGCTTTTCCCAATTTAGCTGTCTGTCAGGAAGAGATTTTCTCTTCCTTTTACTTCTCTTCTCGACTTTTAAATGGAAGGACTATATCATGGTAAGGGTGATATCATACAGCAACCATGTTATGTGTTCAAGTACTTTGTATATTTATGCAAGTTTATTTAGTACGTGTGTTCTTAAAGGAGTGTTGTCAGTCTGTCGTTTCAAAACATGAACTTGTGTTTATGCAATGCAGCTCTATGAAGGTTTACTTGTATTGTAGTAATGTTAGGTGCAACTGAAGAACAGTTTCAACTGAAAAAATACATTGATGGTAATTATATAAATATATGTATATAATACACTGTAAAGCTGTAATATTAATGAAAATAATGATGGTAAAGAGGTGTAAAAAGTACTTTATTTAATATATCCTTGATAAATGTAGTTTTCCAGTTGTACCTCTAGTGATGGTGCCCAGGATGCTGATGCTGAGGAGGATGAAGAAGTAGAGGAAGTAGAGGAGGGTGGTGGAAGTGTAAAATACACCTGCATGCAGAGTCCCAGCTGATAGAAATGATTGGTCACTTCATCAGTTAGTCAATTAAGCAAGACATTACTTTGTTTTTGTTTCACCCTCTCAAATGTGAGAAATGAGTTGTTTTTTTGCACGTTGTAAATCAAACATATTTGTCTTTTGGACTTTTCGTTTTACAAAACAAGATTTTGGGGTTTTCAGATTTGTAAGATGTATTCATTTTATTCACCAAATAATCATGAACAGCAGATTCATTGATGAATGAAAGTGAGTGAGCTGCAGCCCTAAACCGTTCCATGAATCTGAATGTGTCTTGTGTATGTGTGTATGAGAGAAACTACATATATTTGGTTGCCTGTATGTAGGAGGCCTGAACTTCAAGTGTGCATGTGCCGTGATGAGGGTGCTACGTGTATGCACTTGTAGATGTAAATGTGTATTTGTGTGTGTGGGAGGCGGTGTGTGTCAAATGAATCAGTTGCATTTGAAGTGTGCATCTCTTATGTGCAGTGTAGCTGTTGTTGCTCTGTGTGTTGGTGTGTCTTTTGTGTGTTGCGTGTACATTTGTTTCATGTGTGCATATACGAGTGTGTTGTTTGTAAGCATGAAGTAAAAATCCTCCCGTGGCGTTTTGTTTCTGGGTTAGATCATCTATATTTCAGTGTGTTTTAATAGTTCGATCTTGGTTCATAATTGATGGAGATTTGCTAAATAAGAAGCAGTGCTAGCAGACACACACACACACACACCCCCACACACACACACACACACACACACTACATCTTTACCTGCCTTACATCCAGGCAGTCTCGCTGATACTCTTTAGATGTGATATTGATCTTGTGAATGTCAGAAGGTTACACACAGGCACATGAAAGAGCAACTATAAAAAGTAAGCTAAAGTAAAATCTATTTTATTAAAAAAAAAAAAAAAAAAATGCTCAGGGGGTGTTATGATCTGTATAGTATAAAGCCCCTTTTCCACTGGTCAACAAACCCACTTACACCCACTCACATCTGGCTTTTTTCCTCCAATGGCAATGGATACAATCGACATTCACTCCCGGTTCAAATGACTGCCGTATAAAGAGGTCAGGTCCCAGTCCGATCGACAGTGTTGAAAACATGCCACCCCGGTGGCCCATCTTTATTTTGACAGTCCAGACGATGATGCTACACTTTTTGTAGGACAATGTAATGACAAGAACAGAACAAACGGCTGTTGGTGCATTAATAGCCATGAACATATGTGTACTTTCACTTTTTACAACCTGGGAACAACGAGCTGCAGTGATATATTTTCCCTCCGTGTAGTGCAAGATGCAACCCTGGCCAGACAGCAAGGTTTCCAGGGAGTTTGTGGGAATGGGTAGGAGTTGCCTTTTATTAGGAGGATTACCTCCTTTTAGAAAACTGTGTATACCTACTCATGTGGAGTATAAGAGGCATAAAACATGCTTCATCCCAGGGCCGTTAATTCAGGTGAGGATAAACTCCACAAAAATAAATAAAATAAAAGCAATACCCTTAACGCTGAAAAGCTTTCTATTTGTTTTCCATATTTAGCATAGTTAAATATACATGTAAGTACTCATTAGCATATACTGATACCACTGAACTAAACTCTTCCAGAGCCCAGTTTGTCAGGATTTGCATTCATTGGCCGGTTAGAATCAAGGATTCATTATTTGCCTTGTAAAACCAGTTCCCCTGAGTTTTTCTCTCCTACAAAATCAAAGAAGCGTTCAATATTTAATGTGAAGTTTGATTTTCAAGTGTAAATTTATGCTTTGACCCACAGCTGGGTCTTCACTTAAATTTCCTGTTAGTTGTTAGTCATGTCAGACGTGTTCTGATCTATTTAAAAACATCGAGTGGCATCATTTATGAAGATCATTTTAAGCTATCTCACCCGTTCACTCATCCTCAATCTGTTTTGTTGAATTATACATGGTGTATCTGGACTGGGTCTGATACCTTAACATGCGTGATGCTTCAGTAAGCCAGTTAGTTTCATCACTGCACCTGAATTACACACACACACACACAACTGAATGTGTGAGTGTGTTGCAGTGTGGGTGTGCTTTTGCAGATTAATGTGTATGAGCAGTCATGCGTTTATGTGACCTTATTATGCTGCATGCGTGTAGGACTTATCTGGAGTATGGATCATCTGTGTGCGTTTGTGTGCAGAGCATTTTATCATGTGTTAGTGGGTTTGAATAATTGCTCGATGTGTATGTGAATTAATGAGATGAGAACATGCACATGTGCCTCTGTTTGAACACATCACCTATACAGCTCACCGAGCCACTACTAACACTGACTTGTGCCACCACTATTTAAAAGCGTACTATCTCGATTTAAGTCAAAACTGAGCTTCAAACCCACACAAGTACAATTTCAAGGACAAAACATTGCGTGTGTTTGATTCTGTGTGTGTGTGTGTGTGACTGGCAGGTGTGATTGATGCCCCGGGCGTTACGTTGTTGCATCGTAAGGCAGCACGCTCCAGTAACAACCCATTGTCCAGAGGGTCAGACACACATCCGCCCACACACACATGCGCGTGTGCCAGCTCAGCTTGAAGGTTGGCCATTAAACACTGAGCAATGAGGCAGAACAGCTGGCTGCTCTCCTCAGGTTGAATCAGTTGATTCTTAGAGGAGACGTGCTTTTTTATTTTTTTATGGGTGAAGCACATCTGCCTCAGTTTCTCCTCAACCACTTTAGTTCCTTACTGCTGAAGCAAGCATCACATGTGCTTAATGTTTTCTAGCTTTTATGTCTGTTTGCCAACATGAGAGCTTCTTCAGCCATTCAGTTTTACATGTAGATTCAAAACTCCAACTTTCACAAATACATGTATATGGTTCCAATGGAAGCTGCCACTACAAATGATTTAAAAACACTATTTGAAATGTTAAAACACATTTTTTGTGTCCTTTGTGTGTTAGAAACATCAACAACATGCTCCCTTGCTCGCTGTGAATTTTCTTGCTACATTCTCACATGAGCTGACTTGTATATTCTATTAGGGGGCTGGCAGGAAAGTGAAAGTGTCCAGAGCACCTGTCTCGGACCTTTGCTTCCTCTCATGCAGCACCTCCTTAAAGAGCAGCACCGGGACATATCCCATTGCATCATTGACTCTGTGGACCATCCAAAAAGTTTTAACTGACCTTGGCAGGCAGACAGAACGCTGTATAACATTGGTAGTTTCCACTTTATCTGTGTGTGTCCCCACAGTGGGCAGACCTCGGCATAACACCTGACCTTTGTCATTCACAATAATCACAGTCACAACAACCCTGCACCTCATACTTTTTACTGATGCCAGAAAAATATATACACTTATGATTTTTGAAGCCTAAATATAGTTGCCACAAGTAAAAAGCTAAGTTAAACCTTTAACCAACTACTCCCCTATCGCACGCCTTCAGCTTCACCACCACTAAACGTCTAACTTGTAATTTCATTTGGCATGCTTACCTCTTGTACAGAAGCCTCTGCTCTACCTTCCTGTTTATACTCTCTACCATGTGAGTATATACTCATGGAGGCTGTAAAGGCCTCCTGAATCTAAAACATTCAGAGCTGTGGTACAGACATTCATCCACATTTGTTTACCTTTCTTTTTCTCTTTCTTATTCTGCAATGAGAGCCATGATTCTCAGAGCAGCTCTTTTGGCGTGAGTCAGTGTTTATGCTTCCTGACCTCTCATATTTATTTAGCTTGCACTCATACACAATTGATTGTGTAGGTCACAAACTCACTGTTGGAAAACATTTTGAGTTAGAGAGAGGGCATCGTGCATCGAATTTATCTTCAGCAGCTTTTATGATAATCACAGGCTAATGCATTTATATAAAAAGTATATGAAATGAATCTGCACTGCCCATCCCGACTCGTTTCTGTTCTTGGGAACAGCTTGAGGAGCAGGTGTTTTGGGCTGTGTGCCAGTGTGTGTTTATGTGTATGTATGTGTGTCTGTATGTGTATGTGTGAGAAGGACCCAAGTCCCTCTTTGATATACTGTATGTGCAGTGGAGGCTGTTAAACAGACTGGTATGTAATTAGGGCCATGCTGGTAATCCTGCAGGATATTCCATGGAGACAATAATCTTAAAGTGATCTATAGTCAACACTGTTCAGCCCAGAGATGTTCACGATTTACTTGACATCAAAAACACAACAGGAAAATGATGATTCAAGTCTGTTCAATAGTTTTTAGAAAGACGCTCCAAAACTCCTCAGGTGCCGTTTAATCTTGTTTCTCAGACATGAGAAGTATGTGAGGCTCTGGTCTGCTATGGATTTTAGTTTGCAGTGGAACCAGCATGGCTGCAGATGTCTGGCTACACAGCACTTAACCTACAACTGCACACTTACAAGAGAGACAGGCAAAGACTAACAGAGTAAGCGTCCATGTAACAGATGGTGTCTGTAGGTTTCAGATCTATCTAGATGTCATTATGGACACTTAAAGTCTCATCATTATCCAGATCATTGTCCATTGTGGGTTAAAGCACTATGCTAGTAATGGATATAGGTTAGTCATTTATTATAGTGCATATATTTGGCTTCATATTAAAGGTGTGATGCTTTTAGATTGAGGAAATCTGATTACATTTCAAAATGTCTATATTATGATGCCATGGTGAAAGATTAAGTGCGTGTTTTTTAGCGTCTCGTTTTCCCCCCCTGTTTTTTAAATGGTGAAAACAAATGTGTGAAATATTTAAGTTACATTTGCAGATAAAAAGTTATACATGTTATACGGTTTGTCAGTTATTTTCCTGTGATGACTAATCCCACACTATTATACATATACACTCTGCAGCATTAGGTCCTTTTTTGTATTACACAGGGTTTGCACGCACACACACACACACACACACACACACACACACACACACACACACACACACACACACACACACACACACACACACACACACACTATGAGTCACCTTGCTGGCATTTCCTTTCTCTTTGAGGGTTTTCTTTCTTCTTACCATTACATCATTTTTTTGACAACCCTTGCTGTCATTTCACTCCCCCCAGTTTGTATGTGTATGTACGTTCATGCATGTGTGTGTGTGTGTGTGTGTGTGTGTGTGCTTACCCAGTATTTGTGTGTACATCATGGTGTCTAAAGCACTTATCCTCCTGACCTCCTCCTACATATGGCCCCTATCAGTGCTCTAACTTGGTGTCAGGTTCCCAAAAGGCTCCTCTTGTGCTTCCTGTGAGAGTTTGGGAGCGGTAGTGTCGATACAGTGTAGTGTACCTCACCACTCAATGATATGAGTATGACTCATGCCAGGATTACTTTCAACTTAGAACCTCAGGTCATTTTGTGCAGTATATTTAGCATGCAAATGTGTTTTCTCCTTGTGTTGTATATATATTAGTTGAGTGAATATTCACTCGAGTTTTGCAGTCATGTTACACCCCCCCATGCACATTCACATCTCAAAGCAGCTATGCCGAAACCCCTGAACAATAAACCATGTCCCAATTAGATCTTTAAAGCGAAGGGGTGTGGGTCATTTATGTAACAATGGGGGTATTGATTTTTAGAAAAACCTCCATCAATATCCGGTTGACATTTCAACAACATATTGATGTTTAATTCGATAAGTATGACAGAGCTGCTGGCACTGGCTTCCCTTCTGCAATTCACATTCAGCTGCTGAACCGTTAACACCTGCTGTGGAACCTAATGATAAACTTCAGTGACATTTTTGTTCTGAGCGGATGAGTTCCCGTAATTAAACAAACCAGCTGACCCTCATGTTTTCTGTTTGTGTTTCAGATATTTCCAGGCTTGCCTACTACACAGGTGAGTAATTGGCCCTCAAACACTTGCTATAACATTTAATTTAATAATTCAGCCGCTTCATTCAATCATCCATGCCCAATTTGTACCTATAAGAACAAGTGTCATAATTAGTATCTAGAAAAACCTAGGAATTACCTCATTAATCAGTGGATTTACTGAAGTTTTTCTGACGTTCACAAATACAAATACACTTCTGTATTTTTAAAAAAGATTCAGTTTCACCAAATGTCACTTTAGCTTTTTTGCTTCACATTAGTTTTTGTATTCAGTAATGCATGAAGATTCCTGTGTGATTGTGTAATCATTCTTTTATGTGTGTCAGGTTCATCTTACTCACACTCTCACAAGCTGCTACTTCAGCCATATGGAGGACAGAATTAGAATTAAAGTTTTATTCAGGCCATGATTAAATGTTAAACGACAGTCTGAGCTGTTGGCCATCAGGCGGAGCAGGTGGGGGTTAAATGCCTTGCTTAAGGGCACCTCAGTGGTGGTAACTTGAGTGTTCACCTTGGAGACAGTTGATGATAAAAACAGTCACCAAGTCCACTCAGTAGTTGATCTGCCATCTTCAGAACAAGTCTGACGATGAATGGATTTATGTAATTAAAGTTAGTAAATTCACTCAAGTGAAACTAATAAGCTGACATTATGATGGACTACCACTGTTAAGCATAGTGCAACTGCACAGAGCTGCTGGTCAGATGTTTGGAGATGAAGGAACGACAAGATGTCCTGAAAAAAACTTCTCTAGTTAACTCTATCACACTTTAGTGGATTCAGCTTCCTGTCTTTTGACATAATCAAAGAACCACCATGTTGATACAAGACTAGAGCCTGAATGAATTAGCGGTTGGCTAATATAAGCTTTTTATCTCTTTACTGAAATGTGCTGATATGAAAACCTTTATTTGAATGAAGAAAACATTCAGGAAAACACATAAAAGGCATAAAGTCTTTGTCTGCAGATAGGAAGATACAGATCTGTATTTAAGTGAGTCCGATTTGTGTTTGATGTAAGTAAGATATTAAGCAGGAGAAAATTGACTGTTATACATTTTATCTGTGTGTGTTTGTTCTCATAGTGCAAACAGAATAGCTTTTATAACATGAGGGTGGAAATTAGTTTTCCTTTGTGCTACTGAGACGGAGCAGGAGAGCATATTCACGTATTGTGGCATCATGCCCAGAAAGCTCGCCCTGCTGGCTACTTATGTTTAACTAATAAAGTTGCCAGTGACCAACATATTGTAACTATCACAAGCAATTCCTGTTGATCTTTTTGACCCTTAACACAATAGAGTTTCGCATTTCCACTGCTAAATGGGTAACACTTTTTAAGGTTCCTTCCCACTAAAACGTCTTCAGATGTTTTCCTGCTTTGTCACTTTACTGTATCATCATTTGTAAATGTGTTTCATAAAGCTGTTTCCAGCTGCCAGGAAGCAGGACAAAAACAATGGAGACAGGATGTTTGATACCAGTGTTTGAACTTGTGTTTTTTAGCTTATGCAGAGGGCCAGTTTCCTGTAATTAAGTTTTAATTCTTAAGTTAAGCATTTTTAGGCTTGTGGTTGTCATCAAAGCAGTTTGGTATGGTCTGTTCTGACATTTCTTATTGGACTGATGATGTATCTATCCACTGTATTCATTTAGTTGATGAGCGAAACCATGATTAATGCTCATTAATATGAAATTGTGTGAAACTGTAAATACCACCACAATTACCTGACACAGACACAGGAAGAATGTAAATTATAGCTCCTTTCAGTTTGGTCAAAACCCCCACTAACACCTACTTACATCTGGCTTGTCTGCAATGGGAATGGATAGAATCGCATTAACTCCCGTGTCAGTTGATTTTCTTTAATCGACTCCGGCTCCGATCGGCTGTGATGGAAACATGACACCAGGGTGAATGTGCTAATTTGGTAAGGCATCGAGGTGAGAGTGCGCTGCAGTTGTCTGTGCTTCCATGATGTCAGATATGACGCATTTGGGGGGGGGACTGAAACGCAAGCTCCTTCTACTGTACTCCTCAAGTTGCAATTTAGCAGGTTTACTTGTGTTTAAAATCCCTGCATATACCGATTTTATATTTCTCTTATGTTGAGAAAATTGCAGCACATGAATGTCTCCTCGTGTATATATCACTGCTACATCCATTTGTGCTGATTTAATCATTGTAATGTGTGACAGTAGTTAATGTATTATTGATGCTTTGACACACAGTGGTTGTTTTTTAAGATCAGTGGAACCTCATTTCAATATTATAAATGGCTAATGGAACTGTAAAGTAGACTTTCAGTAGTCTTGGGGCGCTGGCTCAAAATGTCAGTAGTTCTTTGCTTTATCTTTGATTTGCAAGTACAAAAAATGTATATTTTAACATTTATGTTGGAAAAATACTGTATTTATATGCTAAAATATGCCCTTAGTTCAAAGAGCCTTTGGATTTAAATTTCACAGAATTAATGTGAATACACTGATTGTTCACTGATAAAACATCAAAGTGACTGTTACAGTTCAGAGGGTTTCCTGAACCTTCTACATTTCATGTACATTTTGCAGAATGTGAGTGTTTTCCTCCCCTGATAAAACAATTATGTTCGTAAACACACAGCGAGAGATAGAAATAGATGAAGAGACTTTGGCTCGGTCCCAAAAGAGCGCTTCCTAGTCATGGCAACATCCGGCCTCCTGACAAAAGGCTTTCAATAGTGTGCGCACACACACACACACACACACACACACACACACAAACACACACACACACTCTGCCAAAACCCCCTGCTCCCACCAGATTTCCTTAACAATTGCCAGTGCCTTAGATGGAGCACAAATCACGTGCACACAAAACATTGTACTGCACGCTTATCTGGGACACGATGAAACATCAGGATTTCAAAATTCTGTCACTTAAACATGTGTTCTGGGATTTATTTATACGTTGCAGTGTATAAAAAAATATATATAATTAGATTCTACTTGTGGTCGCAGCTGAGGGGGGTACAGCTCTACCTGGCCAGTGCTCCAAAAACAAATAGCATGTCCACATTTTCAAACGTCTATCTTTTGCGGGGCATGTGTGATTATCAAAAAATAGACAAAGAAAATGAAGCCAATGCGTGCCTGAAACCTGTATTCTTTTGAATGACCAACAGAGGGCGACTCCAATGGTTGCAAAGTCGATTTCGACTGAAGTGAGGAGATGAGAAAACGTTCCAACTTCTCACTTGATTTAAAATGTCAGTAAACATTTTCATAAGGAGCTCATGGTTTCAGTCTGAAGTCTTCACTACGGCGTGATGTTTATTTTGTACACAATGCTCCCATTTATCGTCAAAAAGACAATAAAGCACAGTATACATCAGGGCATTGATTGACAGCTAGTACCAACCAATGGGTTTAGGCCGCAGGTGTAGGTGGGGGAACAGTGTCCTCAAGCTCTCAGTCAAACTCGCCCCCTGCTCCTCCAAATATGGCTCCTTCTGGTTTACAGATGGCACTGAACAAAATGCCAAATTCATGGCTTCAAAACACCAGCTCATAAAATTGGTCATGGTGGGTTGCCGATTGGTTCATAGTGGTCAGTTGGTAATGTCGTTGGTCTGTCAGATTGACAGATATTGTTTCTATAGCCCATAGTCATAAATCAAAGCAATCTCTACAATGTGCAACATCCTCTTTCCTTAACCCTCAAAGAGAGAGAAAAAAAATCTACCAAAAAAACTAAATTGAGGGACACGTCTCCCGGGACGGACGGACATTATATGTCATTTGTAGCAGAAGTTGTAAATATTAATTGTTGGCCTTAGATAGCCCAGAGATTAAAGAGTGTTGAGTAATAGACTTATATCTGTTCAGTCAGCTCTTCTGTTGAGGATCTGTTCACCCGTATAAACGTCCATTTGATTAACGGCAGCTGGCATCTGGTCAGCTGTAACCGGCACAGCGATAGGCGCGACTGTAGGGTATTGTAGGTACATTGCCCCGGAGACAAGCTCCCAGAAAGCACCTTGAGTGCTCTAGTAACAAAAAGGAAAGAAAGAGTATGACCTGATGTACAATACGCAGAATGATTGATTGGGCGTTTGAACATGGATTGGTTTGTGTTTTTGTTGCAGTTGTGAGTTTACATACAGGACTCAGTCAGGGTAACATTAAAATGAATCTCTCCTCTCCTGCTGCAGTAACAGAGGTGGGTGGGGTTATTAATGAATGGAAGAGACCTGATTAGCATATTAATAGCTTCTAGCTCCTCCTGCTCTTCCAGGACTCCTCTCTCCAGCTCTCTTGTTCCCCCACTCAACTTTCTGTCACTTGTTCTGCTCTGTCCTCCTTTTCCTCTCATTCAACTTGAAACAATTGCTGCATTTCTCTCCTCCTCTCTTTCTCTCTCTGCTCCACTGTCTCTGTTTCCTTTTGTTTTTCTGGCTCCCTCTTTTCTCTCACTTTCTGTCTCTAAGAGAAGACGACAACTTTCTTTTTGTTTCTCATCGAGCACAGTAATTGCTCCTCTTTCTCTGTGACCGCTGACTGAGTGAAAATCCATTTGGAATAAACTTTTGAAGGGAAGCCGTCTTCTCACCGATCACTGGATCCAGAACCCTCTCCTAAGCGACAGTCGCTTCACGCTTCCACGGCAACTGTGTAACTACGGAGCACAGGCATGGAGGCAGAAATCGGGCAAAAAACAAACAGAGTGTTGTCATCAGAGAGGGGCCACTGAGGAGTAATTCAGAAGTGGACAGAATCGGAGGAGAGGAGAAGTTTGTGCATGAGAAACTACATCTCTGGAGGATTTTTTCGTCTTGTGCCTGCCATGGATAACAAGAGAAGATTAAGAAGACAAAACTAAACAGAGAAGAAACTCTTTGAAGGATGGGAATCTTTTACTTTTCCTCTCATTTGTTTTCTGTAGCATCTTCACACTCTTTACAAAGTGTCAACAGAGCAGAAAATTGCCCTTTTTGATTTCTGCCTCTGGAAGAAACTGTTGGCTAAAGAAGCTGTTGACAAAAGTTGGAGACAAAGATTTTTGCCTTAGAGACTGAGTGTGTGTGTTTGCAGCGTGTGTGTGTGTGTGTGTTATTGTTTGGGTTATGGGAAAGCATTCTCACAGTTGTGTCAGCAGCTCAGTGCGTTTATTTATGTAACTTCTACACACGAGAAGTTCGCTTTTCGGTGTGTGTGATGCGAGGTTGCGAAGCAGCAAGCTGTCTATCTGTCCTCGGCACAGACAGACACAGGGAGGGACAGACATGTGTTTCCATGGCGACCAGTGGCTGTAGCCCCTTCCCCATGTGTTGGGACAGAGGTATGAATGAATAAGATCTCCCTCTGCACACACACACACACACAGAAACACAAGAGTGACATCTGACTCCATGGGAACTGAGTTGGTGTACTGCCAATGCTGCCATTACCCCGCAGAAGTGTGTGTGTGTGTGTGTGTGTGTGTGTGTGTGTGTGTGTGTGTGTGTGTGTGTGTGTGTGTGTGTGTGTGTGTGTGTGTGTGTGTGTGTGTGTGTGTGTGTGTGTGTGTGTGTGTGTGTGTGTGTGTGTGTGTGTGTGAGAGAGCTGGGAACTAAGTGATTTGTCAATGAAAGTCATTACTAATTGGTATTGGCAAAGTAAGATGGGAGCACATTTTTATGTTGCGATATATCCATCAGCAACAATCTTTCCTCTGAAGCGAGTGTGTGTCTGTGTCTCTCTCTCTCTCAGGTGTAATTACCTGCTTGAACATATCAATTTTCCTTTAATGGAGGAGAGAGGAGAAGCACAGGAAGATAGCGAAGCAGAAAATTGCAGAGTGAAAAGAGATCTCAGTATCTTTCTCTACGTGATTACAGCAGCTCACATGCACACAAAAAATGTACGCTACGTCTCACACACTCACGTCGGCCATTTCCACATGAAGTTACCATGAATTTCCAGGAAGTGTGTCAATGTCAGGACTTAGTATTCAGGAAAAACGTCAGCCTGAGGTGCATTGTCTTCAGACACGTGCGCTCACACACACTGAGCCTTGACCTGGACTGCACCTCTTGTTGTCTCTCTCATTTGCTCCTGTGGGTTCATCTTGCCAAAGTATATCACATCAGGAACAGACAGTTTCTTTGCAGTGTTTAAGTATAAGAGGAGCAGGATTCAAGTCCACAGTGTTACAACAGCATCAACCTGTAGCCGACAGCAGAGAGAGGAGCTGTTATGTAACTGAACGAGCAAGAGCCGAAGCAATTAGTTGAGCGGCAGAGAACAAACAGTTTTGTAAGTTCATTGATCAAACCTCATCTGGGAGTCTTAGAAATTGTGATCGGGGTGGATCCAGGGCTGGAACAAGGGGGAACTGGCCCCAGCTTAAATCTGATGACATATGTACTGTCACTCACTAACAATGTATTTGGCAATTGTTTAAAGAATTTCTATTTTCAAATGTAGGTATCATTATTTTTGCCATATAATTGGCACCTCTGTGGAAATTGTTGCTCCATTTTTCTGGCAGTCTTTATGTGAAGCCTTCCTCTTCTTTCATGCTATCTAGATTTCACAACTTCATCAGTGTAGCACTTTGTCTTCTGGGGTTACAACTGACACATCGCACATATATTCATCCAGTCATGGCTGCATTTTTGTGATTATCCTGATAGGTATCCTGCTAATGATCCACATTACATCAGTTTGTTATCTCCCAGAAATCACTGCCCTAAATGGTTGATTGGTTACTTGCAAAACGGATTCAGTGTTTCAAAATCTCCGTCACTCTCCTCTCATTCATCTCTTCATTCTTCCTCATCTTTCTAACTGATTCACCTTCTGTGCTCCTCAGAATATGACAGACACCTAGCAGCTGCTGTGTCGGCGAGGAAAACCATGGCGACGGCCTACCTGGACCCCAACCTGAATCACACCCTCCTCGGAGGCGCCAAGTCGCGGCTGAGCGCGGGGGGGTCAGACCGAACCATTGCCGGCTCCGTGGACAGGGTTCTCAAAGTCTTCCACCACTTTGAGACCAACACTGAGAACAGCTGCTGGTCGTCCAATATCAGATATGGAGACGCAACTGATGTCAGGGTGAGAAGAGATGAACACCTACTGTATGTGCAAAATATTAGGGACACAAGTTAAAGGCTTAGTTGTTAAATTTAATCCATAACAGTTTTGATGCCAAACTGTGGCATTAAAAATTCAATCTGAAGGGTTTTAGATTATTTTCAGCCACATTTGGTGTTTTTGAGTTAAGAGCAGCAAGACTGTGTTGTTGTGATCACGTAAAATAAATAACAGTGGTTCTGTTCATGGTAATGAAGGCACATGTCCTCCACTGCAACTATGTAGCTCATTGATGAGGTTTCAGTAGTTTTGGACAGAACTTGAGGTCTGTGGCACAGTTTTTACTTTTAAATTCTATTAGTGGATTGTTTTTAAGTCAATAACACTATAGCACCACAATAGTTTTTATCTTAAACTTTGTAAATTATGCATCGCAGGTATTTACTGTTAATCTCTACATAATCTGTGTTGGATTTTGTTGATTTTTCACTCATGTGTTGACACAAAGACAAATAGAGAATAGTGAGAAGCTTATTTGACTACAAGTGACCATTGCAACCTTCCAGTGGTTTTAAAGGTGGATCTTTGTTTTATGTCCTTGGCTCAAGGTCCCAACTGTCCGCTTTGATAAAGAACAATGAGAATAATTTTCGTGGGAATGCATGTAACCTCAGGACACCATCTTTTTGTGTGCGTGCATGTACCATTGTATGTTTACATTTCAGTGCTTTTAGATCCACTCCCATGACGCTGAAACTACTTAGTGCAACTCAAACTTTTGTCATCTCCCTCCTCTTCCTCTCCTCTTCCTCTCCTCTCCTCCTCCTCTCTACTTCGTCTCCTCTTGCTCTTCTCATCCTCCTCTCCTCTCCCTCCTTCAGTATGTAGGTCAGACCCCCTAGCGTTTTACATGGCAATGCACATGGTTCTGTGAGCATTATGGGGCGTGTGTGTGTGATGTCTCTCAACTTGTTTGGGTGGGAATGTCATGTTAAATGAAATGAAATCAACAACACACACACAAACACACACACACACACACACACACACACACACACACACACACACACACAGACAGACAAATTCACTTGGATAGACTGATGCCCTTGTTGACCTGATACAAAATGCCAGACATATACTTAAGCACTATTGGTACAATAACTTGGTCAGTGTTTTTGTCCACTGAGCTTCTCTGCTTTAACACTGATATACTGAACATGTGCAGGGACACTTTTACCAGGATAGTACCAATTCAAATAGAGGGGAGAAAGTGTTCTCAAAATTAAATTCTTTGCTCTCTGTGTCCAGGGAATCATCCAGAAAATTCTGGACATCCACAAAGTGCGCTGGACGTCTTGTTTTGGTCTGCACCTCAGCAACAGCCAATCCAGAGACCAGGTGCACTGGCTCCACCCTGATATGGGCGTTTCCCACGTTAGAGAGAAATACGAACAGGCACGACCGAATGAGGAGTGGAGGTAAGAGAAGACAAGTGTGTGTGCAAAGTGTAAATGCTGCATTCAGAGCCTTAAATCAGAGTTTTGGTCATGAAGCTGCCAGCAGGGACAACGGGCAAAGGTACATCCCTTGCCCTTGGTATTTTATTTGTTGTCAGGCAGACTCCTGAGCTACAGTGACGTCCTGTTGGAATATATGTTGTCTGTCATCAGTATGTTGTTCGCTGTGCCCTCTCTGATTTCTCTCTATTTTATTTGCCGTTTGGCGATTAGTAAAGTTATCTTACCTGACCTTTTAAAAAGTTAATATCTAGTGTCCTAGATGAGCTTTACCTGAGATTTTAAAGAGTAACTGTTGTTAAAGTTTACTTATAATCCTTGTAGTTGTTTGTCCTCAACAATCTCTCTCGAGACCAACTGTGAGGTTACAATTCACAGCCTCCTGTCTTTGTCAGACATGACTTATTTAGCCTTGTGAATTCATTCTGTTTCACTGCTTCCTCCAAACAGCAGCCTGCTCTTTTGTACACCACAGTAGCATTAGTGATTTATATCAAACAGAGTTGTGTAAAATAGTAAGGCCCGTCTGTGGTGTAGTGATGGTAGGGCTCGCGTGTGTCTGTGTGGGTTCAGCAGTTTGGATGTTAATTTTCTGCTATATATTACCTCTATTGTGGCGGCCGTGGTGCTAATGCTATTGTAAGGCGCAAGACCTTTGGCACTGAGGGAGAGAAGCAGATGCCTGCTTTGTCAAACCAAGTCAACATCTCTCCATGTCTCTGCTCTACTCATCTTTCAGTCAGTCTACTCATTTGCATTCTTGCATATTGTTTTTCTTCTCTCCTCATCTGTCTGTCTCGATTCTTCATTTCCCTCCCTGGCAGTAGCTTACCGCTGACTGTGCTTTTTCATTATCAATTAAACTTGATTATTTTTTAACTCATTTACAAAATTTAGTAGTGATACACATAAAAGAAATTGCCCCAGCATATTTTTCTACACAATACTGAACCGTCACGTCTCTGGTACTGGTTGATTTAAAATGGCGTCAGTGCAGCTCTGCACAACATTAACTCTCTCCTTTGTCTCCTTCCACTACAGGTATGAATTAAGGATCCGGTATCTTCCAAAGGGCTTCGTGCAGCAGTTTACAGAAGACAAACCTACACTCAACTACTTCTACCACCAGGTACACACACAGACACACAAACTCTCAGAGGCACCCAGACGCACAAACATATTTCATGTTGTGCCAGCAGGCAGCACCGAGACATATGGTGCTGCATGAAGACTGTGTGTTTTAGCCTGTGGGTAAACTTGGTCAGTAGGACTTTGTGTGTATTTGTGTGAGAAATAGATGTGATACTATTTGTTTCTTGAGGAAATAAATGTTTTTAATATTTTTTGGGGCATTTTTGGACCATGATGGTAGAGATAGAGTAAACACAGGACTAAAGTAAATGGTCCTGCTGCACATGTTGACTTGATCATTGGGCCATCAGGTTGATCCCAGAAATAAATGTTGTAATTAACACACGTTGTGTAATTGTGTCGTTCAGGTGAAGAATGACTACATGACAGAGATCGGGGATCAGGTAGAACAAGATGTGGCTCTCAAACTGGGCTGTTTAGAAATCAGGTAAGACATGTTCACAGCAGTGGCCAGGTAATTTAGTTCAGTGCTTATGTTTCTGACCCTCTCTGTGTCCCACTGCTTTCATTTCCAGGAGGTTCTTCAAAGAGATGAGAGGAAACGCCCTGGATAAGAAATCCAACTATGAACTACTGGAGTGAGTATTTTCTGCGTGGTCAGAGTGCTGCAGGGGCACACACTGAATGTGGCTCCTCATCCCGTGTTAACCTGGGGACATATAAAAACCAAAATATAACACAGTATCTCAGAATTTAGCCGTTCATAGAAAAGTTTGGGAACATTTAGAAATCTGTTCTGTTTTATTTTAGTCAAACTTTAACAAACTGACTTAGTCACTTTTGCAATTTCTTATTCCTTCATATGTCCCCTCATGTTTAACATTTATACATTTTTGAGTTTGCCTCAACTGCTGATCCACTAACAGCTCCCCGCTAGATGGATGTGGATGAAGAGCATTAAAAAACTCAACAAAGTCCCTAACGCTGCTCGTCTCTAATGTGGTCTGATTCTAATGAGCTGTCCTCTCCCAGTGAAGTCTTTCTTTCTGTCCATCCGGCTAACGAGCTCTCCAATTAACAAGAAGAATGCACACTGTCTTTCCATTGAGTTCTCTTTGTGTCTCTTTTTCATCCTCCGTCCATCTGTCTCTCTTCTCGATGCTCTCATCCTCTCTTTTCGTCAGTTTTTCCTCCCGTGTTCTTCTTCTCTCTGCTTTGTGTCTCTGCCTCACCACATCTCCTGCTGATTGGAAAAAGCTGTTGTACCGTGCCTGTTACAAACCAACGAGAAAAGGGGAGAGAAAATGTGCTGTTGGGGTTTTTGGTAAACCGAGTTGACAGTTGGCTGTGAGCGGCTGCGGGCATGTGTTGAGCGTTAGTGGATTAAAAAAACAATTCGTATATATTTTGGGTAGTGTCTGACACTGTTGGCTCCAATCAGAACTTGAATCAGATATTTCACTAATGTATAAGCTCAATTGTTTCAATCCCCTTTATGTTTTTCTTCTTCCAAAATCAAAAGATCACAAGTAAACTATTTTTTTTATTATAGTATTTTTACGTTGGGCCTTGCTGCCATTCTAATGTAATTATTCAGAAATTACTGAATTCAAAAATAATGTGTTACCAACTACTTCATAATTCAAAATGTTATCTGTGCATGTAGTTTCTATTCTTTTTGTGTAACATTCGGTCAGAGATAGTTTTTCTTTGCTTTGCCACATTAGTTGTTTCAGGAATGAAAACTGCTGACTCGTTGTTTCCTCTTACACAGAAACAAAACTCATGTTCCTGTTGGTGATCAGCTGGCTGCAGTTGGCAGACATCCTTGTGGTTTTTGAACTAACGCAAATCATTTAATCAGTCGGTTTTTGTCAGCAGTCGTTCTCTGTGATGATAATAATAGTTTAAGACTGATATTTGACATATGTTGGTGGAGCAGGGGGGAGAAAGGATGACGTCAGCCTGGCTCTCTTTCTCTGCTTCTCCGTCTCTACTTGTCTTTTCTCCAGAGTAGTTTGAGTCATTAGCCAGCTTCCTGTTTTAGCTCCATTCATCCCTCTTTGTCTCTGTGGTCTCCCTCTTTGTGCTCTTCCCCTGCCTCTCTATCTCTCTGTTTTTCCTCAGCCCCGTCTCATAGGAAAAGATGAGTAGTGCTCTGAAGTCAGCACTTAGTCACGTAACTTTCTGCTTCTGCTGGTGTTCAGTCGTCTCTGCCTCTTCGTATCTGTCTGTAGCTCTTATTTCTCAGCGGAGGAAGATCAGATAAAGACCATTAACATTCCTCAGTGTAATTACAGTATAATAAACATTCTTTATCTCTATTTCCTTCTTTACAGGAAAGATGTTGGTTTGAGGCGTTTTTTCCCAAAAGACCTGTTGGATTCAGTCAAGGTGAGAATGATGAGACTTTATAAAAAGATCGTTTTTACTCATTCACTTTCTCTGATTTGAATATTTGTGAAAGAAGATGTGGTTTTGACAGCAGCTCTCTGGTATAACTAAAGGTTTACTCTGATACACTTTTTTCGAATGTGTTACTTTCTGTGTCATCAGACACAGTCTGGTCTGACTGAGTTTGAAACAGTCATAAGCCATTTTCAGACATGACCTGCGGGTAAAATCCAGAGAATTGGCTACGGAAATTACCTGCAGTTTGTCTTTTGCACACTCACACCACAGCGGGAGGTTGTCTGCACAGACACAACAAATCCTCCTCTTTATTAATGCGAGAGGTGGACCAGCTGGGTGCAGCAGGCGGAGACAGGAAGTGATGTATTAACTCAGCTGGGGAGATCACGTGATTTTTCATCACCACAAACTCTCTTAACATCTTCGCCGGTGTCTTCTCCGGGTGTGACACCGCTTTTTCACCTGGAGATATTTGTCTTGTCTGTTTTTTAATTGTTTTTGTCTGTTGTGCATTAGAAGCGTCATCAACCCCCCCACTCGGGGAAGTATCATGGGTTTGTACTGAAATGTATTGAGCATTAGTTGAAAATGTTAAGCTCCCTGTGCTTTATAGTTTTATTCACGTTGATAAACAGTCATGTTAAATTATGTGAGCCAGTTTTGATTTTGGTTGAGCTTGTTTGTATGTGATGGCTGGGTGTTCTTGCATAATGAATGTGTCTGTCAGTGATAAATTTACGGCACGCGTTGAAGGAGAGGGTCTGTGTGTGTGTGTGTACATGCATTTGTTTGTGAAAGAAAGACCTGGTGACCCGAAAAGGTCTAGATGTCAGCAGGCGGGCAGACAGATGCTCTGCAGAGGGAGTGAAACTGTGCGACCCTCGGGTCATGTTTAAACCCACTTTCTCTTTCCAACAATGAGGAGGGAGGGGGAGGCGACAATGTGCGTCTTCCTCAGGACCACACCCCCACTCACTCCTCCAAGCCCTGCTGACTCCCCCCTCATCAGCTGCACATCTACGTACTTCTTTTCCTTCTTTGCAATGAGAACTCACCCTCCCGTGATGTCAGGTGACATGAAGACACAAAACACACATATGTGAAGTCTGACATGTGACTTGACGTCCCTACTGAAATATTATTTTTATTTCATTATAGATCATTTAAGTACATAAAGAGAATGTGTGGAAGTACATTACTAAAGTAGTGATTTTAAAAAGTTTGTTCCTTGATTAATTTATCCAATCACCTTGATCATCTGTATATTAAATACAGCAAAGATTCTTGCATCTTGTGTAATTTTAACAGCTATTTAATCGTTCAAATTATTATCAGTTGAAAGCAGTTGTAGTAATGTCAGGTTTGACACATCTGCTACTGTGTGTGTATGTTTGTGTGTGAGTGTGGAGAGAGAGAGAGAGCACAGCTGTCATTTACGTTTCAGTCGGTCACTCTGGTGAAAGAGAATGGTAGTCATTTAATGGGATTATTCCCCCTCAATGGACTCCACTTCACACACACACACACACACACACACACACACACCAGAGCAGATGGCTGTGGTAGTAAACAGTGACTGATGTTAGCTGTTATAAAGAGGCAGAGTCTGTTCATTCATATTGACAGGCTGGACACCAGGTTGAGTAAAATTGACCTTTTGGTTGCTTTGGGGAGTTTGACCCACCGGCTCCAGCTTGAGCCGTGTCTCTTTTTTTCATTCAAAAAAGTATAAACAAATACACGTACACAAAACGTAAAAAAACTAAATACAATTAGTAAAAACAAAATCAAGAAGAAACATAATTTATAGATCACTTTTCAATATCCACATTACAAAGCGCAGTACAAAATGGAACTGTTTTAAAATGGAACAGCTCGGCTGCAGGAATGGACAGAAGAGCCTGAGGATCTCAAAGTACATAATTGTGCATATTGTACTGAATGGTCAGAGATGTAACTTAAAATATATTCTAAAACTGGAAGCTGGGAGCCATGTATGGAGGGTTCAGTTCTCCTGCAGCAGACACACGTTCGGATCTGACCTGGTGCTCTGCTGCATGTCTTCCCTAATCTCTCCCCATTTCACACTTCAGGCCTGGTCACACATACGCAAATCTTTTCAGCGGTGAGCCTTCGCCTCCCATTCACTTCCAATCTGTGTGAGGGAGCAGGCCAATAAACATCCTCCCCCTGCAGCGTGGCAAATCGTAGCGTGGCTTCGCGTGGAGTTCAACTTTGGTGAACTGTAACCCACAATATTTGCTTCGCAGTCGCGTATTTGTGACCATAAACATACACAGTGAGTTGGGAGGATCCAACGTGTTCCAACTAATTTTTCCGCTGCTGTAAGCCCAGCTAATAGTGCTAATGTGGTCATTCAGTTTAAGTGTTATAGACTGGTAGAATGTTCTGAACACATGGGACACACTCCGAGAACACATTAAGATAAGTACCAGTTGCTTTGAAGGGAGAAGTAAAAGTAGGGTCAGCTAGGCTCCTCAGATTTTGTATTATTTCTAAATTTAAATATTTGCTCAAATGTCTTCAATAAAAAAAGGGCAGACAGGTTTGTTATACAGTTTAAAGAGATTAAATCCTAATTTAGTGGATCTAGGTTGTGTGCAGTACTGGTTGTTTTTCAGCCAAGGACCTTGAACAAGATACAAAAGATCCCCCCTTATGTAAAAGGCCAACACGACAAATGTCTTTGAAAGATATTATATATATATATTAAAAATCTGTTCTTTGTATCAATACAGAACTTTAATGGATTCATTTAAACTTTTTATGCAGTCCCTGAAAATGTGCCACAGACCACTGCGGGTCCGGGAACCCCCATTTGAGACCCACTGCTTTAGTAGATGCCAGTTATCATTGGGATTTATGACTCGTAGTAAAAATAAAGGAAAATAATAATAATTGAGGCTTTCTATGAAAACTAAACCAGAAGTGCCACAGTGCAACCCAGGCTCACGCTGTCTGATTTGTGTTATCGCTCGATTCTGCAGTAAAAGCAAAAAGATACTTGGTCCAAATGTCCAAATTGCTTCCAGGCACTACTGGTGCAAATCACAGCAGGAAAGGAAACAGACACACACACTGTTCTTCAGCCATAAACATTGATAGATTTGACCAAAATCAAACAAACATACTGTGTAAGTGCTGCGACTACTGAGTGTTCAGCCTTTGAGGTGATAGCCACTTGATGCACTTCCGCTCAGGAAGGGTGGACACTTGGGACAGACTATATTTGTGTGTGTGCCTGCATGTGTGTGTGTCTGTGGTGGAATTCTAGGAATGAAAACAGTGATCCTATCAAGAACATGAGCGCACACATCATTTTCTGTAACCATGTGAAATCTGTTGAGATTGCACTCAAACCCTCACAGCTGAACACACAGGGACATTTCTCTCTCTCTCTCTCTCTCTCTCTCTCTCTCTCTCTCTCTGTCTGTGTGTGTGTGTGTGTGTGCGCGTGTGCGCGTGTGTGTGTGTGTGTGTGCACGTGCATGCGTTGTTCTAAGTTTTTTGAGCCTTCTGGCTTAGTAAGTCGACAGCTGACAATGAAATTCTGAAATAAAGTATAGATATTATTATCTATACTAGATATATTAGATATTAGAATAGAAAATGAGATTTTGCCTCCAAAAATACACAGTGTGTCATACAGATTGAACTTCCTGCGATTATATGGATATAAGCCTCATTAGACTCACACGAAATCAACCATTGACTGTTTGTTCCACATTTTCTGTCAACAAATCAATACAACTGGTAAATTCTTTGAAATAGCCTTAGCTTTGAAAGTGCTCATTTATTTTGTGCAGAATGACCTTAATGTGATGCAGTAGTCTACTGTAAATCTTCACGTTTTTTAAAGCCTAGTCTGTACTGCACTAAATCCCCTCTAATCCTTATCTTAATCTATATATGGAGAGTTATTTATAAATTTGGTTTGTCCGTACAGCGTCTGCGCTTGTGTGATATGTGTTCTCACATCACAGCTGGTTTCAGACATGAAGTCTGAAATTGGGAAAATTGGGACAAGACATTTTCCTAACTTTGCCTATCGCATATGAAGAACTCAGCATGAGATTGTGCCACCAGATGCTTTCACAACGGGAGGAAAATGTCAGCACGTTAAATTCCGCTGCAGAAATCCCGTGTTTGTTTACAGCACATCAATCATGTTAGAAACGTCATCAACTCGTACATTTTCCTGCTGTTTTCTCACATGGGCTCACTCTGACATTTTCCAGACATTTTACTAAGGAGCTCGCAGGAAAGCTTCTGGAAATGTTTCCATATTTTAGTTGCCATGCAAACCCCCTCCGGAAAAATCACAGTAAAGTGTCCGTAGTTCAGTTCATGACTGAAAGCAGCTTATGTATTGAGTGTGTGTGTGGGTTTTGATCCATCGTCACTGATGCACTTTTTTTATGTCCATTGGTCAGTGAATCTGCACACACATATACTGTATATATGTATGTAAAGCGCTGCGATGATAA
The DNA here is from genome assembly GCF_024713975.1 of Paralichthys olivaceus. NCBI lineage: Eukaryota > Metazoa > Chordata > Actinopteri > Pleuronectiformes > Paralichthyidae > Paralichthys > Paralichthys olivaceus. The sequence goes on from NC_091112.1 coordinate 7,208,880, forward strand.
GTGGGGTTGAAAGGTCAGATGTCTTAAATCCACATATATGCGATTGTGCTCTAGCGATTCATCAGACATAGAGGATTATGTTTGGCATATTGTACTCACGTGTGTGTGTGTGTGTGTGTGTGTGTGTGTGTGTGTACTGTATCATTAAGTCGTGAAGTGTAGAGGATTGTAAATGACAGTATAATGTTCCTAGATGGATTTTTATTTCCCATCTGTCCCCTCTATAGTGACATAACCTGAATAAATCAGATGTGAGCGTGTGACTGTAACTGTCACTCTGTGTTAGAGCACTAAGTTGTACTGAGAGATCCACGTTACTATAGAGATAAACAGACGGACTCTTTGTTGTTAATGTGAGTGGTAACTAACAGCACCCACGTGTGCAGGTATTGATCTGAACTGTGAGTGCCCCTAACACTGAAGTGCTGAGGTCACTTTGATCAGCACCATAGTGGCCTAATGGTCAATCAATGCCATCCTCTCTTAGAGCCACTGTCACTCCACCCACACAGAAAAACACACACCAATGTCATCATGAACCTTTCTCACTCACTTGTGTTGGCTGTTAACAATTTGGCTGAATAATATTTATGAACGATGACTGTTTGACCTTAACTTCCTTCGTCTCCCCTCTGTCTCTTCAGGCTAAAACTCTCCGTAAGTTGATCCAGCAGACCTTTAAGCAGGTGGCCAATCTCAACGACGAACAGTGCATCCTCAAGTTCTTGGAGATTCTTGCGCCGGTCTACCGCTATGACAAAGAGTGCTTCAAATGTGCCCTTGGTGTAGGTTTCTTCCATTCATGCCTTCATGTTACTGTGTCCTCATAAAGTGTGACAGCTCTGGTTGGTTGTGCAAGGTTGACCCCTGTTGGTAGTATTAGGTGTTGCATGTATCAGAGATGTGATGCATATAAGCTAAGAATGAGTAGATTTTCTAATATTTATTTCCATTTCTTCTCCCCTCCTTATTCTTGATCTTTCTTCTCAACAGTCCAGCTGGGTGATTCAGGTGGAGTTAGCCATCGGGCCCGAGGAAGGGATCAGCTACCTCACAGACAAGGGATCCACGGTGAGTTTCTTCTAGGATCACAACTGATAAAGTTCTGTATCCAAATATTAATTAAACTAAGTGTCACAGAAGTTAGCAGAGTAACTTAATGGGAAAGTTCAGGCTTTACCTCTGTGATTAAAATACCCACAATGTTATTGATTGAATCGACAGGATTAGCTTTCGACATTAACTTGACTTAATTTCTTCTATCTCTGTGTTTCTCTATTTGTTCCCAGCCCACCCATCTAGCAAACTTTAACCAGGTTCAGTCCATCCAGTACTCGTCTATGGAGGAGAAGGACAGGAAAGGCATGTTACAGCTGAATGTAGCTGGAGCGGCTGAGGTACGGCCAGTCTCTCTGTTCGCTGTCATTTTCTCTACATTGAGCACATAAGAGAAGCTTCTCAACACCCACAGCTGTAGGATTAGAGTTTTTGTGTATTTCTTACATTTGAAAGTATCGGATTTATTTACCAACCCACTGAGAGAGAGAGAAAGGTTTTCCTCTGGTTCGAGGAGCAGCTGGAAACCCCCACTGTGCTGTGACATGGAAGAGTATGTGTGTCGCCTGAGATAATGGCTCTTTGTAACACATCTTTGTGTGTGTGTGTGTGTGTGCGTGTGTGTGTGTGTGTGTGTGTGTGTGTGTGTGTGTGTGTGTGTGTGTGTGTGTGTGTGTGTGTGTGTGTGTGTGTGTGTGTGTGTGTGTGTGTGTGTGTGTGTGTGTGTGTGAACATTCAGCCTCTTACAGTTACAACAGCATCACTGACCATGGCGGAAAACTTGGCTGACTTGATTGATGGCTACTGTCGACTCGTCTCCATGGACACTCATTCCTTCATCGTCCGTTATCAGAAAGGTATGAAACTGTATTTTCCTCTTTTTTTTCTAGTTCCTCTGTTCGTCAGTATCAAATACTATTTACGGACATTGTGCACTAGATACAATAATTTTTTAGACTAACAAATCTATGTGCTCTGCATTTATCCTCAACACTAAGAATATTTCTCATTTATAACATTTGCTTTTAAAATAATCATATATTTGCTGTTATTTGGTTTTACAGTGATAACATTTTGATTACTGTTGTTGTATAATCCTTCATTTAATAAAGGCTGCAAGATTCACTGAACTACAGCACAAGTCCCCATGTTTATATACAGTTCTGATGCTGTATAATGTATTTTATACACAGAAGAAACTGTGGCTATATCCTGTGTACTGTGTTTAATGTCCTGCCTGAGTCATAAAACATTATACTGTTTGTTTTCATCCTCTAGAGGGAGAGAGAGCACTTCCTTCCATCCCAAAGTAAGTCAAACTATTCTTAGTACTGTTACAGTAAAAATAACAATAACCCATAAACTGTCTCTTTAAAAAAAAATGTAATTCATGTCATTTGTCATTTCTCTGTCTGTTCTACATGAACATGGTGTGTTGACTGTGAGAAGTTCACCAAACCTGTAATATAATTCTTCTAAAATGTTAATCAATCAAATCAATCAATTAAATGTATTTGTACTGTACTGTATGTCACATGTTTCATATCTACGTTTGGTAAATTCTAAATCATTACCAAGACATTTCCTCCAAAGTAATTATAATTAGTCTTAGTATGGAACTAGATTGTTACACTTAAATACAGGACGAAAATTATTTTTTTTTCCAGGAGAAAATCAAATAAATGTTTCCTTTAAAATGTTGTAATAAGAGTTCTCACACTGACTCATTAGTCGTTGAGTTTTCTGTATTTCATAGCAGCATAAATAAATAGACACCAAACTTCCCCACAACTTCCCAAATAATATTAAACTTTGGGTTTTTTAGTAAAAGCTTATGTAAGTGTTGCATCAGAAAATCTGAACAAAAATGTTTTTCCTTCAAAATGATCCTTAGTTAGGATTTCTCGCACTGAGTCATCAGGCCTTAAAAAGATTTACAGAGAAAACACTGTGGCGTCAGCCAAGCTCATTGTGTTTGTTTATCTGCGAGCACGGCAGCCTGGACGTGGCCTGTCAGCCGCACGCATCCCAAAACTTTTCATGTACTTTAGGTCATTTAAACTCAAATCCCTCTCTTTCTTTTGCTTTCTTTCTCTCTCTCTCTGTCCGTCGCTGGTCAAATAAGGAGATAAAGTTTAGAAGCCAAATATTTTCCACTTAGGGGTTTTTTAGACACTCTGGAAATCTCCTCCTCCCTCTGTCCGCTGCACACTCACTCTCTCTCCGCTCTCCGCCTTTTCTCTTTTTTTCTCTCTCTCTGCCCGTTGTGGTCTGTGATGTAAAGATAGTGGAGCTCAGATGACAGAGAGAGACCACGGCAAAGGCAGCGAGATAATTGAAGCAGTGCAGGCTCGTTTACAGATAGCGATTGCAGCACTTCCATCCGACCCAACGCGCAATGTGAATAACAGTTTCCATGTTTTATTGGAAATCTGATGCTGGAAATCGCTGATATTTTTCGATTCAGCGTCGGTATGTTTGTGTTGTGTCACCTGAGTGTTTACCTCTGGTGCTGATGTGTACTTCTCATCTAATTTACCGTATTCTGTTTTTCTCCAGAGTGTCAAACAATGAGAAGAAGTTGGAAGCGGTAAGGAGTGGAGTCAGAGCGATCTCCGTCTCAGGTAAGATAATTTTAAAAAACGCTCATATTTAGAGGTGAGATGAACAGTCAGAAACCGTCAGTTCGCTCCTTTCTTCCTCTTCGTGTCCTCCAACATCTGTTTCTTTTTTTCCTCTCCTCTCTCATTGTTTTCTCCTCTGTGGGGAAGGCCTCTCCCTCTCATCCCATCCTCTCTGTTCCTGCGTTCTTTTTGTTTACTCTCCCCCCTTCGGTCTTTCACACATCCCTCCCCTCATCCATTCACTCTGTGTTTTTTTTCTCTGTCCTCTCTCCCCCTCACTTCCTCATTGGCTGAAGACCTAGTGACATCAACCCCTCCTAAGCCAACCAAGGCGCGGCGTTTCCTCCTCCCCTTTGTCTTCTGTTCAGATTCACCGCCCAACGGTATCCTCGGCTCTGATTGGAAAGTTAGTAGAGGAGCGTATCCACAAAATTGTGATGTGGGGAGAATTAAAATGCCTGATTTGATCGTTGTGGTTATTGGGTAACTCGCATCACGTCCGGAAAAAACATCTGTAGAAGCGACTGTAGAAGTTTTACTCTGGTTTATGAACTCATTTGGTTCATAAGGACTCTAAAATAAAAGCCATTCAATTATTGTCAGAGTTTTGGAAAAGTTTTTTGATTAACTTTCAATTGTATTGTGGATTCAAAAAGTATCATGTAATTTTAAGGATGCTCTCCTCTACTCAACTGTCTCTGTCCTCGCTGCGTGGTTACTGCAACTAATTTAGTCCTTCACAAAAGGACAAACACGACTAAACCACAATAACTGGTGTTCATGTTGCTGCATATAACCAAGCTGATGTGCATTAAAAGAACTGGGACGCAAATAACGACTGTGAGAGGTACCTCCTGTAAAACCTGGGGTTCGTGTGTTTTTGATGCATCAGTGATACATTTTATTCCTGACTCTCCAGCTGTTTTACATTTCACCTCTCACACTTTAGATCAAGTATTCAGATTATCCTGAGCCTATTGACGAGGGCTGCCAAAGATCGTCGTTTTCATTTTTAATCTTTGTGAGATTTAACAGAATGATGTGAGTGGATGTAGGGAGATGGAGTAAAATGCTGAAACCTTAATGCTGAGGTCACAGTTATTTTTATTCTTCATTTTCAATGTTACATTTCAGTCAATTCAAATTCATTATTTGTGGCTAAGTAGTGACTCATCGCTCTTTGCGTATGTTCCCCATCAACCAACTCATCACTTTCAGCTCAAGACTGTTACTCTGTGATTAAAGACAATGAAAAGCTTTGTCATAAAAATTGAAATAATGTTCATGAAACACTTGAAAGTTAATTCTACAAAACAATAACCAATATAGATGAGTTGAATGTTTCCCGCAGTAATGTTGACATCCTAAGTGGGTCAGAAGATGCCCTCGTGTCTCCATCTGTGGCTTTGGCAGCTGTCGTCAGTAGCTCGCAGGAACGCTCGCAGAAAAAAAGTTGTGTAGAGACGTAGAAACTTCTCCTTCAAGCTTCTTTCTAACCTCTTAGCTACCAACTATTTGGTAGGAGGCCTTTAATTAAAATATTTCATAATTTCTAAATATTTCTCAAAGTATTTAAATGATGAAGCCTAAAGATACTTTTGAAAAATGGGCTCCTGATTGGAAATCTTCTGAGTGAATTGCCGGAGTAAACGGGGTTCAAACCATTGAACAACAATCTTACATTTAAGACAGAAGTAGCCAGTTCCAGGGCTAAAGAAGAATTCATGTTGCTGCTGTTTTCTTGCACTCATTCATCTCTTTGCTATGTCATCATCACAACATTAATGGAAGCTGTTAACTCACTGGAGATATTTTGGATCTGTACTAACTGCTTGCTGAGTTTTTGGCTTTTGCAGATCCTGCGACATCTCCCAGGTCGTTTCAAAGATTTTCATGCTCTAACCTCTCCTCTCTCCTCTTCTCTCTCCTCTTCTCTCTCCTCTCTGCTCTGCCTCCCTCTCTTCTCTCTTTCTCGCTACTCCTCCTCCTCCTCTGCTGTCCCGTTTCCTGCATGCTCTCCTGGACCCTGCAGAAGATCTTAGTGGGGATGGTAAAGTTATGCTGTTGTTTATCAATCTCTCTGTTGTTCCTTCTTTCTTGTCCTGCAATACACAGCACCTTCCTGGAAAAGGGTAGCATGTGTGTATTGGTGTGTGTGTGGGGGGCTGATGTTTATGCATGCATTCTTCCTTCTTTAACAATAGCTGTAGTGGTCTATTGTGTAATATAGTGTGGAATATGCAGTGTTGATTATGTGTTTGTTCCTCGTGTTTCAATGACTTGGAACATGAATCAATCACCAGTAGCTTTAATGGTAATGATCTGTTAGAAGCTAGAGTGGCTTTCTACTTTAGTATTGTGTTTTAATTTGTTTGTGTGTTTTTATCCATGTCTATTGGTGAATTAGCTAAATTGGCTAAATTACCACTAAACTTGAAATATGTCTGTGTTTAACCACAAGATGAAAAAAAAAAAAACAGAACTAGTAAATGAAGCAATATCTCTCTGCAAGGGAACTTCTCCAAACTGTTCTCTCTGCAAACACACACACACACGCAGCACAAAAACACAGTCATGCATGCGCCCACACATGCAAAATCATGCACACGTGTACTCGCATACATTCATGCACACACACACACACAGTGGAGCAGGGAGAGGTTTGCTGGATCTGAGAGCGGGTGCATTCCTGGCTATAATGGGCAAACTAGATCTCACACACACACACGCAAGCTTGCGCGCACACACACACACACACACACACACACACACACACACACACACACACACACACACTTCCCTCCACTGGAAGCAGAAGGAGACGGAGTTAGACCAGTCAAACTTAGAAACAGTTTACTCTGTAGAACAAAAACCACATGAGCCTGAATATGCAGCGATACAAACAATGGACCTCACAGCACAAACGTCCACATCAGTGTGAAATGGTTCTGTGTTCTGGTTCTATGTGGAAGCAGAGCTGCAGATTTAACAGCAACAAAAAGTCATGAAATTGTTTGAAATCTGAATTATGCATTTAATTGACACTGATGAAACTGAGAAAAAACAACATAAGAAGATATTTCTAAAATGGGTTTTATCACAAGCAACGTCTGATGAAAACACCATTTACTAATGCTGTGTTGTTTATGTCAGTCTGTCTTGTAAAACACATTTTATTGGTGCAACATTTAAGGCTTCCCTCTACTCTCTTAATATGGAAAACAAAAATCAAGCACAGTAGTATGATATATAAATACTACTTATACATGCTGTGTAAAGTACATATCAGTAATATTGGCTAAAATTGTTGTGAATGGCCTGATCACTTTCAGGACAAATTGAAATCGGTCTTGGCGAGAGCAGAGTAACTCCCAGCAAGTTAGTGAAAAAAGCATATATGTCAAACTACTGTATTTATTAAATAATCAGCACTTTTCAGTTTCATTTGCATTGGAAAAGATTCACTGTATTTTATTGCCTCTGTTGCGTAAACATCTCATCCATCTTATTCTACACAGTGGGCTGTTGGGATGTATCTTGGGAAAATCAGCCACAGGCTTTAGAAAGGGATTTCTGATCAATTTGGGGACGTGTTCCCACAGAGCCTGGTGAATCCCCGACCATAGCAGTGAATGAAGAGAGAGAGAGCGAGAGAGGGGGGTGTTCAGGACAGCAGCAGATGTTTGACTCTCGTTTCCAACAGCTGAGTCTGCACACTGATTTTATTTTAAACACCACCATCTGGTTGGGATTGACTCGGTCCATCTCTCCCTGTCTTTTTCCTGCTGCGTCTCTTTCGCTGCCTATCGGTCTGATTCTGCACAGATTTGATCCTGAACACTACAATCTGCTTACATGACAGCCACGCACACCATTTCTCCTCTTCTACCGTGTGTGTGTATGTATCTATGTATGTATGTGTGTGTCTCCCTCTTATATCCCAGTCTCTCTTTCTTGTTCTGTCTCTCTCCTCGTCTCCGTCAAACTCTCTCCTTTCTGTCTTTTCTTTTCCATCCCCGGCGCAGCTACTCCCTGCACCCCAGCTGCTCTCACACAGACAGATATGCACAACACATGCTCAGCTGACCTTCTCCGCCAAGTGTGTGTGTGTAGCAGAGAGAGGGAGAGAGAGGGAAAGAGAGAAGCTACGTGGGTGTTGCTTCGTGCAGAAGTTGTCGAAACTGAATTTGTTTTAAGAGTTAGCTGCTTTACGTTCAAGTGTTTTCGTGCAGTTATATTCTTTGCTGCACACGTTTGAACGTAGTGGACGTATGGTAAATAGAGCAACATGTGCACGACTGTCTTGTGTGTGTTTGTGTATGACATATATACTGTACATGTATGTTGTGTGTTTTCTTTATTGTTTTCATGTAGCTTTCGTTAAATTTGACACCATGTTGATGTTGCAGAGACCGATGACTATGCAGAGATAGTGGATGAAGAGGACACATACACCATGCCCTCCAGTAAGTAACTTCGCCCATCTCCACAAAACAAACCTGTTGCTCTTCAGTCAAATGTTTTCAGCTCTCAAACAAACGTAAAACTTGTTGCGCTATCTTTTAAAGAACAGCCTGGTGTGAAGCTCAGACTCACATGAGGAGTTAGACATTCGGTTTGGTAGCGACTGATCAAATTCAGGCCAGTTCTGCCGTCTTATGTAAACAGTGGAGACTCGGGCTGCAGGTCACGGAGGCTACAACTCAAACATGTGGTTCATGGAGACACGTTACATCTGTCGGATACATTTATGTGCTGGTGCGTTTGGCTTTAGCTTCTGTGCAAATACTTTTAAAGTTGATTTACGTATTTGATCGTTGGGCAGAGAACTGTGGATTGTTCTTCTTTCCTCCCACAGTCTTTTTTTCTATCGTGTGTTATTTATGCAGCTTTATATCTTCGTCTCTTTGATTTTTTTGGTTCTCTCAGCAGACTTCCCCTAAACACACTATTTTCCTGCTCTGTCACTGATTTTGTGCCATCTGCTCCAAGTATAAAATAAACTGCATAACATTCATACCTTTTAAACCTTCTTCTTAACCTTTCTGTGGCAACATCAGCTCAGTTTTCATTCACTTATTTATGAACTAAACATTTAATATAGAATAAAATCAGTGGATTGTCTTTAAATGTGTGTGTGTTTTCTCAGCTATTTTCAATCTTAAAGCGGCTGTCTGCCTCTCCCCTCTCTTCATCTCTCTCTTTCTTCCTCTTTCTCCCATCGCCAACACAGTGAGCTATGGAGTAGTTGAAGGTAAAAACTGTCCGTCTCTGTCGCAGTCTGTCTGAAAATTTAAATGTTTTGAAATGTTTTTCTCTGCTGGGCACTCTTCTAAACTATTGGGGCAAATTTGCTGCAAGTCATTTTCAATCATGTAAATAGCCATTGTAGGATTTTTAGTACCCAACAAAGAAAAATACAAATATATAAGGGGTTAAAGTTTGTTGTTGACTTTTGATTGTTGGTGTTTTTGTAGACTGCACTTCATTCAGGTCTGGTGTTGGAAATAAAAAGAAGAGGTCAACCATAAACACTTAAAAATGTTAAACGAGCTAAACTACCTCAGAGTTATTTGTGTTGCGTATCGGCTTGGTTCTTGTTTCACCATCATGTTGGTTGTAACCATTCACTGTTTCTAAAGATGGACGACATGATAGCCCCCCCAAAAGTAAAGCCAAAACATCTTAAGTCATAAATCCAGCCCCCTCCATGTTGGTTGATGGGATGTGGATCAAATTAAAAAGTACATGTCAAGATGGTTTCTGTCATTTTAGATTTTATCACACTGATGTTGTTCTGGTTTTCCCAGTAACTTTGATTTTAGTTTGTTATTTGATGCTATAAAAATGGACAGAAATGCCCTGATGAACAGCTGAGACTGACTCATGATTGGCCGAGTGCCGGCATCAGTGTGAACTTGCTATCGCGGCTCCATTCCTTGAACGCCACTGTGCAGACTCTGGTGGCAGCGTTCGTATTTGAGATATTTTAGCTTTATTCCTGGATAGAGGGAGGGAGTGGTGAGGGATCGTCCATCTTTTTATACAGTCAATGGTTGTGACATTTTTATTTCTTTATTTTGATTTAGAATTAAGATTATAGTTTTTAATTTCTTTATGTTCTCTGTGGGTTTTGTCTTTTCATTTGAAGTGGTATTTCATTTCCTGTGAGGGAATTGCCAAAGGGAAAAATTGCAATAAATCTCCTTGTAAAGGAATGCAATTTTGCAGTGCTGTATTTGGGATCCTACTGCATTAATCAGTTGGTTAGCTTGACTTTATTCAGCCCAACAGATAAGAACTTTGACAGTGTAAGGTCATGATGGTCATTGTCATGCATAAACCTCTTGAACTTACTATTAAGTCGGTTTTTACGATGTTTGATTCGCAGCTGAGGTTAATAGTCCTCAGTATATTCATTTAAATTCTTTTGTAAATACTCGCACTGGATCTGAAGTATGTTCAGTTCGGTCTGGGCTTGGCTGCAAATGTGTATACACAGCAACTGTTTATATTTTGTGGGGAACAAAAATGAGACCACTTTCATTTGGACCTCACCATCGAACACTTTTCTAAAAAACAATCCCGACCCAGGCTCCTTCCGTGTTTTATAAATGGACTTACATGAACAGAGGCCTCGAGGTTATCACCTCTAATTAATGATCTTATTCATAAGTAATTGTTTATGTGTTTTCTTGCAGCTAATGTCAGTACAGGAAAAACAGAAATCAGACTTTTGCTGTGCTTTTGAAAACAATGTTAATGAATCATACATTTGTCTCTAAAATAGGTTAATGTTATGTTATGAATGTTAAACCCTGGGTACTTGTATATATTATAAATGGTTTATTTCAGTATAACCCAGTTGCCTGTGGATTACCACAAGAAAATGTTTAATAATTTAAGTGTACTTAAAGAAGCTGATACCATCCATGTTTCCTTGTCCTGGTAAACTTCCTCCATGTGCTTTAATAGAGAAGCATGTCAGATGTGAAGGGTTTTTTCTGTGCATAAAAAACAGCCGGTGAATTTATCTCTATCCTTTCTCTCTCCTCTCTCTGCTCCTCCTCTCTCAGCGCGGGACTATGAGATCCAGCGGGACAGGATAGAGTTGGGTCGCTGTATCGGAGAGGGTCAGTTTGGAGATGTGCACCAAGGAGTCTATAACAGCTCGGTACGTACAAATCAAAACACCACTTCAAACTGTTGAAGTGAAAAATTATACAGATTCTCAAGTGTTTATCTAAATGACAAGTACAGATGATATATATATAAACACCTGCTACAATAGGTCTTTAGAAATTTAATATTATTGTTTATTCACTCAGTGAAACTAAATTGAGTTGATATGAACATACTGCAAATCCATCAAGGCAAACTGTAATCAAAAATAAACTATAGGTAAACTGCTTGTTTTACATGTGTGACAATTTGTCTGTGTATTCTATAAAATGTGAATTTAATTAAAATATTGTATTTTAAGAAGTATATTGTTAGATATGCTTCAATGCTAATCCTCTGACTTGTGTTCCGTGTTGTGCAGGACAAACCCGCTCTACCTGTCGCCATTAAGACCTGTAAGAACTGTACCTCAGACAGTGTCAGAGAAAAGTTCCTTCAAGAAGCATGTAAGACCACAGTGTGTTCTCTGTGTGTGACTCGTTTAAAACTGTGACTCATTTCATGCACACTGGGGTTTGAACGTGTGTCTGTCTCCTGTTCTCCCTGCAGTGACAATGCGTCAGTTCGACCACCCTCACATTGTTAAGCTGATCGGAGTGATCACAGAGAACCCGGTGTGGATCATCATGGAGCTCTGTACGCTCGGAGAGGTGCGGCTGCAGCTCTTTGTTTTGATTTACAAAAGAAGCTGTTGAGTTTGACCTTGTATCTGTATCCACTCTCAAAACCATCGTCTCTTAATACTACATCCCTGTGTTTCGGTCCATCTTTCCCTCTCTCTCTCCACAGTTACGTTCGTTCCTTCAGGTGAGGAAGTACAGTCTGGACCTGGCCACTCTCATTCTGTTTGCCTACCAGCTCAGTACGGCGCTGGCCTATCTGGAGAGCAAGCGCTTTGTACACAGGTAAACACATTCACAGCCCTGGTGATTAACGGTGCACCTCTCCTGTTCTTTGGTGAATATTTAGCATCAAACAAATGATAAATCACATCAGTGATTCTGGTCTGACAACACCCCTTTTTTTGTGCCTCACAGGGACATTGCAGCTCGTAATGTTTTGGTCTCATCCGTCGACTGTGTGATGCTCGGAGACTTTGGTCTGTCACGATACATGGAGGACAGCTCTTACTACAAAGGTAGCGAAACATTGTGAGCATATACAGTGCACATCTTTTTCATTAACATAGAACAGTGATTCATCAGTATTTAAAGACAGTGTTTAACGTCCTAATGCTCTTATATTTTACCACCTAAACTCAACACACAGACATTTTGTTTGTTTCATGCTCTTAATTGAAGCAAGCAGCTAATCAGAGACATCAGTCTTTTCATGTTGCTTGTACTTTACCATCATCTACTGGTGACATCAGGCTACTACAGTTTACTTTGAGGGGAATCACCTGCCTGGTTTTATTTCAACCTTCTTGTTGGTCGATGGAGAATTCACCCATTTGACTTACAGATTTATTGTAGCTGTAAAAACCTGCTCTGTTCTCTATAGCTGATCTTGAATCTGTGGTAGTTTGTCATCATCTGTGTCCGTCTTTGTTTCAGCTTCTAAAGGTAAACTTCCGATCAAGTGGATGGCACCTGAATCTATCAACTTCAGAAGATTCACGTCTGCCAGCGATGTCTGGATGTTTGGTAAGATGACACCATTTGTGTGTGTATGTGTTGTTAGTTCTGCTCTCTGGAAAATGTTTTTATTTAAGAAACAGGGCTGTGACCATCTTTTGTCAGGTTCATCAAGTGTGTCTTCACTTCCTGTCTTTAAAAACACTGCCTTTTATTTCCTGTGTCTATGAAGGCGTGTGCATGTGGGAGATCCTGATGTACGGCATCAAGCCGTTCCAGGGGGTGAAGAACAATGACGTGATTGGCAGGATAGAGAACGGCGAGCGGCTGGCGATGCCTCCTCAGTGCCCCCCCACCCTCTACAGTTTAATGACCAAGTGTTGGTCGTACGACCCGAGCAAGAGGCCGCGGTTCACAGAACTCAAAACACAGCTCAGGTAAATAACATGAATTCACCACTGGCATTATCATGTGTTGTACATAATTATACTTATCACACATAATTGGTAAATTATTTTTTATCACTGAAAAATATTTTGAAAGAAAGGACTATGAAATTGACAGACTTTAGATGACCCCTGCCTTTTGATTGTGAATCTAAAAATAAATGTATAAATGTATATATCTGACTGTTAGTGTTGTGTATACTTGTGTAGCACCATACTGGAGGAAGAGAAGCTTCAACAAGAGGAGAGACTTCGAATGGAGATGAGGAGACAAGTCACCGTGTCCTGGGACTCGGGAGGGTCTGATGAAGCTCCACCTAAAGTAAGACTCATGCCAAAATATTTCAACCACTGTTTCTCATTCTCATTATTGTGTCTGTGTTTCTGTTTGTGTGTTTGGAATATGTAGTAAAGAGAACAAACTTATCTTTCTGTCTGCAGCCCAGTCGACCAGGTTACCCCAGTCCTCGCTCCAGTGAAGGGTTCTTCTCCAGCCCTCAACACAACCACTTTCCGGTAAGACACACACACACACACACACACACACACACACACACACACACACACACACACACACACACACACACAGACAGACAGAGAGAGACCTAGGTGGTTAATGTTCATGATTTGCTTTCTCTCTTATACTTAATGTGATACAAAGACAGTCATCAAACAATAAAACCCCGACCAAGCTCTTTAAAACCAGTGAAGAAGCTTCTGGAAAAAGTGAAGGAAAAGTACTAAATTAAAGATGAATTCATCACAAATCTTAAAAACAGATCAATACATTTCTAAACTACGTTATTGGAAAAATATCTCATCTGCTTCTATAAATCAGGCTTTCAACTATTGACCTCAGGTCTCTGAAATATCCAGGTTGAGCGTTGTCAGGATAATAAAAGACAGGATGATAAAGTCAGGACAGGGAGAGTGAGCTGCACGTGTCAAAGTCAAAGAGAGAAATGTGAACTGAGAGAGGAGACGTTCTGCTCATAAACCGAGGAGACAGCAGGCATTTCCTGTAGTGCTGAAAGACACACACACACACACACAAACACACACACACACACACACAAATCAAAGCCGTTCTTTCAGCTTTTATGGCAATGAGCCGCTCTGTCTCTTTCTCTCTTGTCCTTATAAGGAGTGAGTGTATAATTTGAGCTGCTGTTTAAGTCAAACTTGATCATATCACAAGAAGAATAACGTCTTTGTATTAACGTTACATGTATCACACACTAGACTCGTGCTGAAATACTCGAAGACTACTAGAAGAATAATGGATGTTCCATATCAAATCATAACATGCTTGTTATTGCAGTTTGTCTCATATGAGTATAAATGATAATTTAATATTCTTGTAATACCTACTATCATATACACACTTGTGCTTATCTCTGTTATCTGTTGTATTAAAATCAGTTTTGACTAAATCAGGACTGATTTGCCAAAGAATTATTGAATTTGTGCAATAAGACCTTTTTCATTCAAACAAACTGGAGTGAAGTGAAGGGAATTCCCTTGTAGTCTCAAAGGAAATATCAGATCATTTCCAGACTCATAACATTAATATCAGTTATTTTATTAAATTACATTATTTTGTCTCATGTGCTCTACTGCTTAAGATGTATCCATAACTCAAAATATGAAAAAAATATAGAAACATCTTGTAATGAAGGAATAAACATATGTACAGTAGTTTACACATCATCGTTTTTTATATTGCATTAACTTTTTTCACAATGTTTCTCTAAAATCCTCCAGCAATGGAAAAGAAAAACAGCACAAGCAAATCATATAAATATAGATCCATAGACAAAGGGTGGGAATGATGGATTCATGGAGTTTCTCTTTTTCATATACTCAGTATATACTCTGTCCCTCTCTATTTCTCCACCTCCAGCCGTCAGCTCATGGTGGTGTAGGAGGAGTAGGAGGCAGTTACCCTCCTAATGATACCTGGAATCAACACAGACCTGAACACACTGCACTGTGGAATCCCAGCATGGAGGTACACAAACACACACACAAACACATATATATTTTCCTGTTTTCATATTTTGGTTACTATTATGGAATCACATGGGCTTGAATTTAATGTTGAACTTTTACCTCGAACACTAATATCACTGCCACATGTGAACTTCCATTCACACACAGGGAAACTAGGAGATTACAGTAAATTATGAAGCAATGTTTTAGTTTTCCTCAGATCACCCTTGAATTTCATAAACTAAAATGTAATTTACTTTTCTTCTTAACTAAACATCACAGTGTATTTTCTAGCAGTGAAGCTCTGGCACTTCAACCATATGGTGAAGTTGTTTTTTCAGTGAGACCGCAGAGCGCTCTGTGCTGTGGAATAAAGTAACAGCAGCCGGGAAAACGGCTACTTGATCCCTGATATTATTGTTATTAGTCTGTGTTTTTAAGATCAAACTCTTTCCTTATGACACTGCCCAATCAATCATTGGTCAGCAAATAAACATTACTTAATAAGGCAGTACGACGATGAAGTATCAGCCAGAATGCACATGTTAAAGCAGAAATGTTTTCTACAGGAGAGTGGATGTGTCGGCCATGTTCTGATGGAGGAGAGGCTGATGATGCAGCAACAACAGATGGAGGATGACCAGCGGTGGTTGGAGCAGGAGGAGAGCTTCATGGTAACAATCATAAACACAAGCAAATCATTCTCTGAAAAAACAGCTGTCATTAAATAAATTCTGTCAGAAAATCAAATTTATTATACATACAAACTTGGATGTTGTCATAAACGGTCTGGTTCATTAAAAATATCACTTCTGTAGATGTAGAAAAGACTTCACTCAGTAAAGCAGCTCTTTGTGTCGTAGCTGCCGGATGAACTGAAGAATATCTTTCTCAGATATTTGAAGTGGCTCAGTGCTTGATTTTTCCCATCAGACCCCGAAATATCCAGAAAACCAAGCCAAATCATTTGCCTTTGCAAAAACAAGTCTGTTTTTCTTCTCCCTTCACATCAGGTTGTTTCCCCTCTTGCTTTGATGGACTGTTTCATTTTTGAGCCAGGAGTAGCAGAGCACAGATAAAGAGGGAAAACACAGATGAGTGTTATGAAGTTGGTTGTGTGGAACTAGGACTTGATCACTAAATCTAAATATGTGTTATTTCTTGTAAGACTCATTTATTTTAGTTAAGAGGTGAAATGCACTGGTGCAAAAGTAAGTTGCTGATCCTGACTTTAGCTCCCTGCTGAACTGGACACATGAGAGGAACCATCCCTCATTGGATTTAATAAAATATCACATTACTTGACATTACGTGATCTCCTCCCTCAATAAAATGACTAATTTTCAACCACATCTAAGAGAGGCTAACTTTCTTTCCGCTGTCCTGGATGTACCATCGATTTAAAACCACATGTCCCTTCATACAAACAAGAAAGTCAGTGTGGTGTGGTGGAGTCTCTGCTCTAATCTGATAATATCATGGTTCTGGTAGCTGGAAATAGAGTCGTATGCCGACATAAGCACCACCAATCTACGTGGATGTAGAACATGGTACATTAAATATCTAATAATGACTTTACCTGGTACTAATACACGGCTCCAGGGTATTTAATGATAGTCTGTCCTGCTCACATCCTCGTCATGTGGAAGCCTGAAGATGAAAGCAGTGGAAAAAACTGATTTATTAATTTTGATTTGTAACGTCGTTTATGTCACAGTCCATCCTTAATGCATCTTGGCTGCATTTCCACCTTCACTTTCATTTCAGATCAATCAGATCATCCTAAACACATTTTCAAGGATACATATGCTGCTTTTTCAGTTTTTCTGTCCTTGATTAATTTTTGTAAAATGTCTGCAAAGTCAAAAAGCCCAAAGTTCACATCAAAGTGAGAAAACACTGCTCCTGAAGCTCCTGATGCTCCTGAACACCTCGTCTGTAGTAATATTTCCTGGGAATCATGACATCATGTCACATCACAATGCCCGACATTTGTATAAATCACGCCTCTTGGCTAGTCTGACACGCCCCTTAAAGAGACAGGAACTAAAATCAAGCATTTCAGACATAGGCTGACAAGAGGAGTTGCAGCAAAACTTTTCTGATCATTTGAGCATGTTATTTTTCAAGAAATAACCCAAATTGAAAATATGAACCTGAATATGAGCAGAATATGGATCCTTTAATGTCAGGGGTCATCAGTATCTCCATTTTTACCTACTTTCAGGAAGGGAATAGACTATTCGGATTTTTATCCCTGAGACAAAAAGTGGAACTTTGACAATTCACTTTTCTTGTTGAAACATGTGGAAGAAGTTATGGAGGAGTGAATACCTGCTGGTAAAATCTGGAAGTAAACTTTGTGATAAATGACAGGAGGATCAACAGGAGAATGAAAAAAGTGCAAGAAGAGAGAAGGAAAATAAGTCCTGAAAAAAGAAAGAGATGAAAACTTGTGAGGCGCAACAAGAGTGGAGGACAGAGGGAGGGAGAAAGGAAGTGGGATTGGCATGAGCAGTGAAGAGGGAGGAACGAGTGAGGAGTCGGCCATCAGAGAGAGGGAGATGCCGCGAGATGGAAAGAGTGGGAGGGAGAAATGGAGGAGAGAGTGAGGCGGTTCACTGGCTCTTTCCTTTCCAGGATTTTGGGTCTGTGGCTTTAGTGGAGCTTTTTCCTCCTCTGGAAAAACTCTCCCTCTCTGTCTTTTCTTCCCTCCATTCTTCCCTTACTCAATTCATCTCTCTTTCTCTGTTCATTTTCTTCCATCTCTGCAAACAGTCGTCTTCGCTCTGTTTTCTGTCTGCACCAGTTCCTCTCGTCTCCTTCTCTTTCTGATGTTTCACTCCATCTTTTAAGTTTTCCTTTGCCTCCATATCTCTCCCTTGCTCTCATACTTTCCGTCCCCATCTCCGCCCTTCTTTCGATGGCCTCCACTTCCTCCTCCCATCGTCTTCAGGCTCTACTCTCCCAGGATGCATCTCTTCAAGGCATGCTTCACCAAAACGGTACTGAAACTGAGACAGAAGAGGGAGGGGTGAACGGCAGTGGCAGACCTGTTAGACAGTTGTATAACGTTTGTTCATGGTGATGTTGAATTGTGTTGGTTATTGTGCAGAGTAGATGAAAAGAGGTGGAGTTTAATAGCTGTAAAATCGTTTTTCTGCTTAGATTTCTCTCTCGAAGTCTGGTTTTGGGTTTAAAAAGAAACACTACATTAGCTGCTTTGCGAACGGTACATTAGCTGTTTCACAATAATGGAAACTGAATCAAACCATGTGCTTAATTTAGTATTTTCATTTGTTCCCCATTCATAGAAAACCTCCGGCTGTGTTTTACGTGTGTGAAAGGCAGACTACGGATAAACTCTGTCTGAAAATAACCTTTGTGTCTCTATCTCTTTCCTGCAGAAGACAGAGTCCAGAAACAGCAGAGGAAGTATCGACAGAGAGGACGGCACACTACAAGCACCGGTCAGTCACTTTTTTGTGTGTCTTGATGGATGAACATTTTGTTTGTATTTATATTCAAAGAAAAATCACAATTGAATTTTCAGTAACATGAGGAATGATGAGGTAAAACAGAGGTGACAAGTAAATAAAAAAAAAAAGAGGTTAAGGGAAAGAAAAGTAGGAAGAAGGAGGACTAAGGTAACAGCGTGTAGGGCTCTGCCTACACACCAACCACATGACCACAGTGGGCTCTTGGGAAATTTAAACCCAGACGCACTGCTCAGTCCCACTACAGACTGAGGTATTAATATCCTTAAGCTGAGGCATCTTCTCTGTATCATCCTGATCATCTCTCTGCACTTTATCAGCTGAACTTATAAAACATGAACACTCTTATTTAAAAAATATATCTACATTTTATTTCCATGATTAAAGACTATTGACAATTTGAAATTATACCATTAAAGTTATTTAGCATTAACTTGTTGTATGTGTTCTGTCTGTACAGAGTGGAAGCCAACACATCTACCAGCCTGTTGGGAAACCAGGTGAGAGAATTATCATACTGACATCATCTTTACCAGCAATGGTTTATAAATACTCACACTTCCACAAACATTATAAAAGTAGTCCCAACAAGTTATGGTAAAAGTAAAATTACAGGCTTCCCTTTTAGACTTGGAATAGAATATTGTTATTTTCCTATTGTTGTGGTTAAATCTTGTGTTTAGTATTCCATAAGTAACTATATATTTGTTGAAAGTACAAAATGTAACACTGAAATGTGGAGTGGAAGTTTAAAGTAACCTTAAATGGAAAAACTCAAAAGTACACATAAGTTATAAAAGACTAGTGAAAGAAAAGACAAATTGAGTCACTTACTTTACACCATATATAGAAACAGAAGGCCGCCAACACTAAAGTCCTATCTCTCCATCTTAAAGAAAGTGAAAACTATCTATTAGTTTCCAGGATTTGAGGGGGTCTTTCATGTTTCGTGGAAATCCAGTCAGCAGTTTTTGCTTAATCCTGCGGACAAATAAACAAACAAACAATAAAGTACTTGTCAACATGTGTCCTACTTAGCAAGCTAGCCTGCTCCAACCAATGACACGAGCTGACTCCTTTTTTCCAGAACACGTAGCTCCTCCTAAGAAGCCACCCCGCCCTGGAGCTCCTGGTCACCTTGGCAACCTGGCCAGTCTTTGCCCTGTGGACAGCTACAACGAGGGCGTCAAGGTACAAATACTCAAACACACACAAACACACACACAGAAAAGTGACAGATGCATCAAGAACGCCTAAGATTATTTATCCTCTTTAATCATGGACGTCATGAGCTGTGTTACTCTCACAAATTGATTTTGATTCGATTTTTCTATTTGATTGTGTTAATGGGTTGTGTGCTGAGCCATGTTATACTCTGCCTGTGTTTGGCTTTGCCCTAATGTGCTGTCCCTCCTCTCTCCCCCGTTTACTTCTTCTCTCCCTCTGTCGTTAACGTCCCTCCATCCTGTTTCCTTTAACTCCCATCGTCTTTTTCTCATTCCATATTCTCCTTTTCTCTCTGCATCCATCACATTCATCAACCTGTTCACTGTGCACTGTTCCCCTCTCATGAACACTCCCAATCCACTTCACCCTCTTCTGTCTTCAATCTCCTCACCCTCTCCCCCATAGCCATGGAGGGTAAGCTGATCTGTGTGTGTCCGTAATCATTGTAGAAATAGTTTCCTCTTAGTTGTCGTCATTTTGCAGAGAAGATCCAAGTTATTTTTCTTCACCAGAAACAGGGAAAGAATTTCTATTAGAAACATTTGACTAAAAAAGAAAACGTTGTTGTTGGTGAGGGTAGCAACAGTTACAATAAGCAAAAGAGCCACTGGTTATATTTTGGTGACATCAATAATCTGTTTGTGATAATTTTTATCAATATTTCTGGTGAAGAAAAATAAAATGTCACTGTAGGTGGTGTAGCACAAATGAGTAGATAAACAGTAGACACTGTAGGACACGTCCTGTCATTAACTGCATATGGGTCACTTCACACTAACAACCTACACACTCATCTGTCACTGTAGAAAATGTCAGGTATCCAGTTTCTAGATAGAAATGCATCTAGATGGTATTAGTCGATATGACATGTGTGTCCAGTTTTTGTGAAGTCAGATACTGCCTCCTAGTGTTTTGTCTGTGTAATTACACTCCTTATTAACAGGCTCTCGGTTAAAAATCCTATTTGTCATAGAAATCTAAAAATATACAAAAGAGGAAAATCAATACTTTTCGCAAAATAATAAAATGTCTCTCCTGTCTGCTCCAGTTGCAGCCTCAAGAGATCAGTCCGCCTCCCACCGCCAACTTGGATCGTTCCAACGACAAAGTGTATGAGAACGTCACGGGATTGGTCAAAGCTGTGATTGAGATGTCCAACAGGATTCAACCTGCAGCACCAGAGGAGTACGTGCCCATGGTCAAGGTATGGCCCACAGTGACTCTAAGGAATAAGAAGAAGCTCAACTCAGTGTCCTATTAAACTTAATCCTGCACTGTTTTACCTACTACTTTTTTTTAGGTTTTTTATTAAATTTATTAAATTGCACTTTTGTGTTCGGAAACTCAAGATTCAAAAATGTGTGTGTGTGGCAGGAGGTGGGTCTGGCTCTGAGGACTCTGCTAGCGACAGTAGATGAGACGATTCCTGTGCTGCCAGCGAGCACACACAGAGAGGTAAACACACACTCTCCATAAAAAGCAAATACTTGAGCTCCACCACTGAGGGTTGATTTTCTTAAACACAACCGGCACATCTTCTCTACACCGTCTTTCTTGCTCTGGACACAGAACATAACCAGTGTTTTGTGCGAGCTGTCAATTCAATGCTAAAGAGAAGGGAAATAAAATAGACAACCGGATGAACACACACCAGGTTCACCAGCTGCTTCCTGTCTCCAGGCTCATTGTTGATGTCCGGCTGGATCTATATTTTCATTAACAGATTTGATTTGATTGGCTAGCCGCTCTACTATTTGTTTAAATGTAATTTGATTGGCTGGTGCTTCTGCTGCCACATGGTAAGTTCTACTTTGCTCAACTTCTTTAGCACGCAGTTCACAATGGAACCACAAATCAGTTCACATGACACATGACACATGATGTCATCTGTTTTTTCCATTTCTGTCATCACAGATTGAAATGGCTCAGAAGTTGCTGAATTCCGATCTGGCAGAGTTGATAGCGAAGATGAAACTGGCTCAACAGTATGTGATGACGAGGTGAGTCCACGATCGCATACACTGCTGCGTGTTCTGATAATGAACCATGTTGATGTTTCACACTCGTCTTGTGTTTTCCGCACACAGTTTGCAAAAGGATTACAAGAAACAGATGCTAATGGCAGCTCACGCCCTCGCAGTCGACGCCAAGAACCTGCTGGACGTCATCGACCAATCACGACTCAAGATGATCACCCAGACCCGCCCACATTAGCCCCTGGGGATCCAATCAGGCCTTGGATGGGTTGGCGGTCCGGAGATGATGTTGCTGTGGCACCGGAAGAGAACTTTTAGATGGATATCAGTGATGGACGGATGAAAAATATCGACTGATGTACGACTGACTGAAACAATCATCTCCCTCTTACTTTCATCACGTCGTTTCCCCTCTGGCAACACTCATGTTTTGGTCGATATTGTGTTGTTTTGTACTTTTCGTCGTATTATTTTTTTGCTTTTGTATCCAGAAAAACGCTCGTCTCTCATCACCTATCTTGAACACATCATCCAGTACAACTTTTTAAATTGCTGAATCAAGCAGAGGCTCCTTTGCAGGACTGTACAGATGTTTCGATGAATGGACGCACGCCGTAACCCCCCGCGTAAACACGAGACTAACACTCTCCGCACAGGCAGGACGTAATAACTGGAACTGAAGAGCCAGAACGACGAGGATAATGAAGACGATTTCCTAATGTTTTTAAACATTCTTTTATATCACCATTAATTATTACTTCTCAGCCTCGACTCTCACAGTAAGTCTGCAGCTACTTCAGTCTTCTTTAAACGTGTATGTGCACAAATCGATTTACACAACAGCTGCTCGTAGATGTCATGATTTCATCTCTTCTTTTTTTTCCTCATCTTCCTCCCTGAATATTTCTATCTCAGGCATCAAGACATGGCATAAAAAATGAAATATGAAAGGTGAATTTTTGAAGAACAAACTAAATGTCTTTTTAAAACATTTTTTAAAAAACTGCCACAGGCCACTTTTTAAGTTAACTACATAGTAAATATACAAAGAAGCTATATTTTTAACACACTTCTGAGGCGGGAGTGAATAAGAGAGATGGGTGAACGAGGGGGAAAGTGGAGGTGGGGGAGGGGTTGTCTTTTATTTACCATGGAGGTGCTAATTATATTGTATAGGTCGCCCTGTGCCAAATGAACTGACATTGACTTAAAAAAGGAACATTTCACTTAAAATACTCTGATCGTCGCTGTGACAAGCCCGAGTTGTGGCGTTGTTCCTTTAGTGTGTATTTGAGCCATAGACTGTAAATAAATATGGACGACATGACAGCTTTTCCAAAAGTGAAGCCAAAACATCTCGATCGCCACCTGCTAGCTGGCTTTAGTATAGTTTATAAATCCTGCGTCCTCCGTGTTAGTATATGGGACATGGACCAAGGTAAAAAAAAAGTCAAAGTCAATTGGACAAGCTGGATCTCGCTTCCCTGACTGCTTCTAGACTCTAGGCTAATTTCGGCTTCATTTCTGGATAGCAGTGAAGTGGAGACATCTCGTCCGTCTTTATATACAATCTGATTCGAGCCAGATGTGTTGTTGTCGTGGCCGTCGTGTTTTTTGGTTCCTTTTGTCTTCACATTCATATTCACTCAACAATATGCAACACAGCGTTTCAGTTTCACTCTAACAAACACTCTCTTAAAAAACGTATTTTCAAATAATCTGTAAATTTTCTTTAAAGGGTGAATTACAGCTGCAGTTTAATTTTTGATTGTCTGCACTAAAAGATAATTGAACTTAATTTGTGAGAAGTATGTATCTGCCAGAATCAGGCTCCAGCAGTTCAAGAGTAATTTCTCATTAAAAACCAGCATTTATCTCCAACACTCTGCAAGGAAACTTAAAATATGAAGAATTCTTAACAGAGTTTGGTGGATTTTTTACACCAGCAGCTCATCTGGTTCAGGAAGCCAGGGATCATGGGTAATATCCATCATTCAGTTGTGTTTCAGTTTAATGAGTGGGACTTCGTAGTCACAGATTAACAGGCTTTGTTTTTCCTTTACATGAAAACGACTAATTAAGTAATCACCATGTGTGGCTGCAGAGGGCGCTGTTGCTCTGCAAACGTTACAAAGTCGCTTAAAACTGCGCTGGAGACTGAAATGAGATTATTGATTTTAAAAATGTGTGTCCAACATGATTTGCTCTTTTTCTCTCCTCCATGTCTTCTTCTATCTTTCTACCTCCTCTATTGGAGATATTTATACCTTTTTATTCCTTCTCCTCTTCAAGTCTGCTACCCTTCCTTTCTTCTCTTTCTCCCTCCGTCCCCCACGATCTGTCCTCTTCTCCTCCCTCTCAGATTCTCTCTCTCCATTCCACTGTTCCCTCTCCCCTGAGGTGAGCGGTATTCTCAGGAAGGAGCCACATGTACAGTTGCTAAACCAAGCAAATAAAAACACTGTTATCATGAAGAACTTCGGTCAGCTGTTGTCTTATTGTATTTTTTCATATTGCTCCTGTAAAATATGGGTGGAATTATTTACGACTCGGTGAACAGAAAGTTCCTTTGAATCAAAGTAACAAGACAACCCAATTTACCAAACAAACAGCATGAGGGAAATGATACCCGGGTTTCATGAGATGATATTCTTTGCTAACACCATCCGTTCCATGAAGCATCCTCCAGCTAGGAGATGGGGCATCCTATTTTATATACAGTCTATGGGCGTCCCTGAGGAAACCCGGACCGAGCACCTAGTTTGATACCGAGGCGATGACCCACACATCCAAGACGACACTTGATTAGCTTGAGAACAAGTATCTCTCTCTGACTGTCTCTGAGAGCCTCAGCCAAAACCCAGACTTTAACCCCAGTGAACATCTGTGAGCAGCTGGATGCTTCTCACCTCATCTGACGGAGCTTCAGAGGATCTGTTAGGAGGAAAGAGATACACTGGTTAAATCCAGGTTTGAGAAGTGTAGAGACTGACAGACACAGAATGTTCAGAACCACAGTGATGTAGAATCACTTCTCTTTCCTTTTAAAATTAAAAATAAAAAGATAAATATGTTTCCGCCCGGTTTCGAACCGGGGACCTTTCGCGTGTGAGGCGAACGTGATAACCACTACACCACGGAAACGGTTGAAATGCGCCTTGTTATCAAACTGAGCATAAATAAAATGTATGTATTTTAAAACGGTCGCTCTCTGAAGCCTGGATTTTTGTATTTGTGAAATTATTATAAAAGCGACCGGGATTTTTAAATGGTAAGTAAATCAACGTGTATATCAGTGTAACCACAGACTGTAAATGATCGAGACACATTAAAGAATTTTCTTCTATAGCTGAACCTCCTTTGAAAAGGCTGCCGTGACCCGGATTCGAACCGGGGTTGCTGCGGCCACAACGCAGAGTACTAACCACTATACGATCACGGCTGGCTGCTCCGTGGGCTGCGGGTTGAGTGGCAGTAGATAATTAGACCCAAATCTGTTTATTTATTTTACATAGCTTGTTATTTAAAAACCTTTATATATAAATGTATAAAAGGAATCAAGAGAAACATTCAAAAATATAAAATAAACCTAGGTTTAATTTAAATTACATCACTACTGATTTGAAACTATAAATCTAATACAATAATTCATAAGAGCAGTTCATTTGATTTAAACAGACTGAAAATTCTAATAACTATTTTAAAAAACGCACTGGGGGATGTAAGTCTCGCGCGACTTGCCCGAATCCCGTCTGAGCGAACCAACCCGGAAGCGGATGGCGGAACTCTAACAGATCCACCTCACGCTTACAGCTCGGTGTGTTCCGCTCACAGCTGCTGGTGTTCGGCCTGAATGGAGTCTGCAGGGCCCGCGGCCGGATGTCAAAGCGTTGGACGATGCTGAAGAAACGATGTCGTCTCGTTTAACGACCCGGAGGAAGCAGTGAAGTGAATGGACGGATAGAAACCAGCCGAGCGACCGACTGACGGACCGACCGACTGTGGATTCAACACCGGTGTGTTTTCAATCTTTTCACAATATGAGCAGCGTTAGTGTTCCAGTCTGGTGATTCTGAAGATCTGTAGGTTCGATGAACACTTGGAAACAGAGGCTTTGGTACAAAACCGATGAAAAGCGGACATGTGGATAACTTGACAGCGAGTGTGTGGGATTAAATCATGTCGAGGCTTTTTTTAAATTGTTTAAACGTCCCTATAATTTGTAAAATGACGGTAAGTCACTTCCAGCTGTGAATAACTGGTGGCTGTTTTCTATGACCTCAGGCTAATGACTGAACAGTTATCTAGAGCCTGACAGATCCAGTCATCGTGTTTACAGCTGCAGAAACTCATGTCAGTATGATGTCTCTGTCTCTGTCAGGCCTCTGCTCCCATCAGGAGACACGAGGACCTGCTGTTATCTCCTCTCATTGTTTCACTTTATAGTCAGTGTCATATAACAATGACAAAACCAGAGGAACCAGTCCTGGCAACTGTTCTCTGCCAACTCTGCTTAAATATGCAAAAATGAAGATGGAAATAAAGGAACAGAAATAATCTGGCAACCCGTGTAAATTCAGGAATATGCTTTTTGATAAAATTCTGTTTTAAGAAGAAGACACAGTACCAGCCATACTGGAAAACAACAAACCAGACCATCCAACAGCACTTCTCTGGGAGTAGACGTCTGCAGCTTTTTTCCAAAATCTGGTGGAAAGCAAACCTGGAAGAGCGGAGGATGTCACAGCAGCAAACACGTGTCCTTAAATAAGCTTAAAAATCACATCAGTGTAACATTTATGTCTGTACTGGTCTGTAACTTGTCACAGACAGATATCTTAACCACATCATTGGCTTTCAGTTGAAATATATTTTCTCCCCCATTAAAATCCCTTTCAAACATCACACTTCACTCTATCCTCCTTCTCTGACTTCTCCTTCACAGACGTATGGCCTCACTCCTCAGGTAGCTGAAGGAGACAGCATCTCAGCGCCGGCATCATGTTTTTGAAAACGTCGTTCACCACTCTGATTGTGGGCGTGTTTGTAGTGTACGTGCTCCACACCTGCTGGGTGATGTACGGGATTGTGTACACCAAACCCTGTGACAGCCCCAGCAGCGCCAACTGCATCACACCTTTCCTGGCCGAGAACCCGAAACTACAGGTCAGTGAAGTAGATGGATTGGTTTAAGTGGCAGTGTAGGAACAATATAAGTTAAAAAAAAAAGTAATGTTATAATACCTGAAATATCTATGTCTGTTTATTAGTTAAGTATCTACACTGCACTGCGGCCCAATGCAGAGGGAGGACACACCCTGATCCACAAAGAAGAGAACTTTGACGTCAACAGCAAGTTTGAAAGGTTGGTGGGATAATTCCTGGTGTCAGATCTGATTGGTTAATAAAATTATAAGCATCTACTATATAGTTCTTTTTTATATAGTGTTTTCCAGGTGTCTTCTCAGATGGGTTAATTCGGATATTATCTAGAGTTTTTACTCAGGGGCTGACAGGAGAAACTCCGGAGAATGACATTAGACATTTAATTCTCACATACAGCCTCTCCGGAGAATGTCAGGAGAATATCCAGAGTTCAGTGCATTTCTGAAAACAGTGATATAAATACAAAAGACACTCAATTCATCATGTGTCCTCTCTTTTTTCCCTCAGGATAGTAAATGTCTCCCTCCCTAAGAAGACCCGTAACAATGGAACGTTATATGCACTAATATTCGTCCATCAGGCTGCCCTCACTCCTTGGCAGGACCCTCGACAAGTCCACCTTGTGGCTCAGCTCACCACGTACATGATCCCCAAACCACCTGAAATCTCTTTAATATCCGGGGAGGATCAAACACAGGTATGCATGATCAGGTTTGCTCACTAAACCCTTCATGTTTATCAGTCAGAGAGAGACTGCACACCTGGATCTTTATCTGTTTCTGATGTTGCAACTTATTTTTAAGAAAACGTTCCTCTCCACGCTACAGGGTCACAAAGAAGAAGCCCAGAAGAACAAACAAGGTGATGGAAACTTTGCAGCAGGGGGCAGAGCGGCAAGTGGAGCCGCTTCCACATCGGATCACCCGGTTTCCCACTGGCGTTCGCGCCTGACACTTAACATTGTCAGTGACCACTTCCTGTTCGACAGAGAAAACCTGCCGAGTGATGTCCACAGATACCTCAGAGCGTAAGATAATTAACAGACAAACACTCACAAGGCTCAAAGAAAAAAACACAAATTCAAAAAGTTAGATGCAAAGCATGCTGATAGATTTTGGTCATTTGGGAGTCACTAGTGTTACTGCCGTTTTGGATACACGACCAATGGAGACAAAAAGTCTGTTTTATTCGTCTATGTTTCAGATTCCAAAATGGTAAAAAGATGGTGTATCTACCTCTGCTGTTTGTCGATGAGCTCAGCAACCGGGTCAAGGACCTTGTGGTGAGTTTTCCCTTCTAAATAAATATTATGTGCCACAGCAACTGAGTCTCTGGTGGTTAAATCCACAATTCACATGATTCATTCCTATATTAGTTTGTTTTTATCAAACCTCAGCGTTGAAATTCTTCCTGCCTCAGAATAATAAAATAAAAAGTCCTCGATGAGCTGACACGTGTGTGTAATCATTTGTTTGTCTTTGTGTGTGCAGGAGATCAACAGCACCTCCGCCGAGCTCCCTCTGACCATCTCTTATGACTCCATCTCCCTGGGGAGGCTACGCTTCTGGATCCACATGCAGGACGCTGTTTACTCTCTGCAGCAGTTCGGTATCTTGCCCCCCCCCTCTCACTCACACACACACAAACACATACAGTTCTGTCACTGATAATTCTCACTGTCTTAAACCCTCATATTCATTATATCCAGGTTTCACAGAGAAAGATGCTGATGAGATAAAAGGGATCTTTGTGGACACCAACCTCTACTTCCTGGCTCTGACCTTCTTTGTAGCTGCGTTCCATGTGAGTCTGACTTCAGGTCGCTCTTCCACATTAGAGCCTCATTCCACTGGAATAAATGAAAAACAAGAGAGCTCAGAGACGATTGGCACAAGAGGAAATCTTTTCTAACACATGACCTTGATCTTTTGCTTTTTCAGCTTCTGTTTGACTTCCTGGCGTTCAAGAACGACATCAGCTTCTGGAAGCAGAAGAAAAGCATGGTGGGAATGTCGAGCAAAGCAGGTGGGTAACTTTGTTCTCTCCACCAATATTAGACAGGGAAGAAACACTAAACAGATTACAGCCTTGTGAAAACCTGGAGCTCCCGCTGCAAACAACAATTTCCTCTTGACTGATGAGCAATAAACCTTTAGATAACGTGTAAGACAAGAAACCAGGCGTCACCTGTGTGTTGTGTCATCTGACTCAGTGAATCAGGACTGCAGCGCGGCCAGATGTTGTATTCTGCATCTTTCTACTCACCTTGACGATCTGTGATGCGTTGGCAACAAACTAAAAGACGTGTTTGCATGTTTGTTGACAGATAACTGCAAAAATGAGCCACCTGTCAAATGTCAACATGACACAGTCTTGTCTTATGAATTCATTTAATAGGTGGCGACACTTTTATCTTCGCTTTATTAAGTGTTATCCATCGACCAAGAGATGAGTCAGCAGTGTTTCACTAACAAAGTGGGAAATGTTTGTGTTGTTTCTTTCAGTGCTGTGGAGATGTTTCAGTACCATCGTGATTTTCCTCTATTTGTTCGACCAGCAGACGAGCCTGCTTGTCCTCATACCTGCTGGGGTCGGCTCTATCATTGAAGCAAGTACACACACACACACACACACACACACACACACACACACTGCACAGAGATTCAGATGAATTCTCCTTCAAAACGAAAGGGAAATGTGAATATGTTATTTTTAGGATGGGAACCATTTTTTTTTTCTGAGCTTTAACACCTGCATTTTGACTCCAGGTTTAACGAAGATGGAAAAAAATATTTGGACTGCTGGTTTAATTATAACTTAGTCTAATTCAATGTTTTGTGGAATGAATGTCGTCTTTGTTTAAATTCTTTTTTCTTGTATATGGCACATATATAAATGTTGAGATGTTTTTGTCCTTGATTGAAAGAAACATAGCAGTCGTAATAAAGGAAATGTTAAGTGGAATTTAAAAATGATTAACTACATGATTATGTGGTTATTTATGTGTAGGATCTTTTCTAATTTGGATATTGAATTTTTGCAGGTATGGAAAGTGAAGAAGGCCTTTAAGATTCAGGTTTCCTGGAAAGGAGGCAAACCAACATTCCTGGTAGGTGTATGTGTGTTGTGTGTCAGTGAGTGTTTGTTGCTGCGTCTCACTTTCCCCAACTATTTCAGTTTTGTTCATTTTCTCCGCTTCTGTTCTAAACTTTCTACTTTTCACTGTGGACTGAAATGAAAGCAGAGAGCTACGCAGCTACAGTCGCAGTCACAGTATCAGTACCTCATGATGAAACAGTCCTGGTGAAGTGAAGTTGCTCCAATTCAACAAACAGATGAATCGCACAACTGTCTTTCTTTCCCTTTGTTTTATTGACGACACAGTTGTTGTGTAGATTGTTTGAAAATGTGTTCAGAGGTTTTTTATTTTGTGTCTTTCCTGTTTTGACAGTTTGGCAAATTAGATGAATCCGAGAGGAGAACAGAAGAATATGATACTCTGGTAGGACACACACACAGATAACCATGACTTGAATTATTTAATACAGGTTTAATAAGCCAATCGTCACATGCTTTGTGTTTCTCTGTAGGCCATGAAGTACCTGTCATACCTCCTGTACCCACTGTGTATTGGAGGAGCTGTGTATGCTCTAGTATACCAACGATATAAGAGGTGTGTGAATAACAAGCACAGATTTTGTTCCATGTGTCTCCTAGTCAATACATGTCTTGATTGTCTGTCTCTCTCTCTCCCGGTCATAGTTGGTACTCGTGGTTGATCAACAGTTTAGTGAATGGTAAACCCTTTAACCTGATCAATTCATAACCATCAATCAGTTGCTCTTCATTATTTGATTCCTAATGAAAAAGCTAATCAACGTGTTTTGTAAACTTTACAGGAGTATATGCCTTTGGCTTCCTCTTCATGCTTCCTCAACTGTTTGTCAACTATAAGGTCAGTTTACCACAGATACTGGATTCTGTTATATTTCAGAAAGAAGTTTCATTAATGGGAAACTGATAATTCATTCTGTTTTTAAAAAAGGGATAACCGATTGAGTCACAACTCAACATTTTCCAGATGTTCCTCTCTTTTCCCAGAAACAAACATTAAACTAACTATTTTTTCTCTGTTGTTTTATCGAACAGCTGAAATCTGTGGCCCACCTGCCGTGGAAAGCCTTTATGTACAAGGTGAGAACAAAAACTTTGACAGTCTGTGAAATGACGGATGGACGTGGTTTAACCCTCTGACTCATCTGGATTCACAGACAAGCTGTTATATTATTGTCTGATCAGGAATCTCAGACCTTCAGCTGTTTTAGTTTTAAATTTCTCATATATGATTTGACACACTTCACTTATTTACTGAATGAGCAATGATAAGTACAACAGAGTTTATGAAGTGGGCTTCATTTACAGTGATTCTCTTTTTTAATTGTTCATGATGGGATTTGTTAATGATTAATAAAGGTGGATTTGTTTTCTGTTGAGTGAAATAAATGTATATTAATATTTATCAATTGATCTTCGACAGGCGTTCAATACCTTCATCGACGATGTGTTTGCCTTCATCATCACCATGCCAACGTCTCACAGACTAGCATGCTTCAGAGACGATGTCGTGTTTCTCATTTACCTCTATCAGAGATGGTACGTGGACACACACACACACACACACACACACACTCAAGCTTGTACTCTTGTCTTTCTTAGGACCCTCAGTAACAAAACAAACCCCAGCCCTTACCTTAACTTTAACCTGGTTCCCTAACCATTCGAAAAAGTGTCTAAAAGTGAGGAGCAGCCAAAATATCTTCTCTGCAAGATCAAATAGTAAAATTGGAGATACAAGTTAACACAGTCTGAATCTCTGCCCCTGTCTCTCTCCTCAGGCTCTACCCAGTCGACAAGACAAGAGTAAATGAATACGGTGTTTCTTATGATGAGAAACCCAAAGGAAAGACCCACAAGGACTAAAGAGGAAACACAGAGAATTGTTCTCCATGAACTGGAACCTGCAGGTTTTCTCTCATCTGGTGTCAGCAGCTGGTTCAATGGTCCAGGTTTGAGTGATCAGTTAGCTGCAAATGAACCAAGTGCATCACAACGCTTGTTGGTTCTGATTTATTTTCCCCCATGCCGTCCCATAGAGCGAAGGGTTCCGAGGAAAGCTCAACATCTGCTTACCTGGCTTCTGCAGCCTGGAGAGTTGTTTTGTTTTGCAGCGTGTGACAGGTCAGGGCGATCGATAAGTTCAATCTGTTCCTCTTTTTGAACTGACGTAACAACAAGGAAAAATTTGATATGCGAAGCTGCAAGAGTAAAACAAGATGCCACTGTTATTAAAGATGAAAGTGCCCATTGAGAACCTCAGTAAATATGATATTGAATTGAACCTAAAACAGCCTGAGCCTGGTTGTAACTGATTTGAGGAACCAACATTTAAATACATCCAGGAGTTTTTACACAAGAGCTGCTGAGTTCATCAAAGAAGCATCATTCAATTATACTGCATTTCAATGTTATATCAATTAAATTATTGACATTGAATTATTAATATTATTATTCCATATGCTTCAAGTCTGATACATTAGAGCTTTCAGAAAAATCAGTTCCCCAGTCATATTTCAGTTTAGATGTTGAAGTGAATTCAGTTAACAGGTCAGAACCTGGTCATTAGTTTAACTGATATAACATCAGGCAAATGAAGACTACACTGAACAATAGATAGATTTTTTTTTTGTGAAAAATACCCAATGCAGAAATTCAGCGCTTTTCTAGAAATTGTATGAAATTGTCCTAACAATTTATTTTCCTCTCAGAAATCATAGATATGTAGAAATAAAAAATGTTTGAATCCATAATTCTCACATGGAAAAAGCTAAAACACACGTTAGCTGATGAATTCCAGAATGACAGACATTGTGTCAACTACATGTTAAAGTGACGATACACAGAATATCTTTTAAATTGACTGAGGCAGAAATAAAAGGTAAAGATACTTAAAATGCAAAATGTAAAAAAAAAAAACTTTCAAATGCTTCAGATTTGTTGCTATGGCGATGAGGATGGAATGCCAGAACGTTTTGGGAATCTTGAGCTACATTAGAAACAGATTAGAGGACTCTGATTTGTTGCCATGGAGATGGGGAGACAAAGCCTGAACATTCCAGAATCTGTTGAGTCAAACTTGTCTGTGTCTCTTGCTCTGTCCACTGGTTGAATGGCGCTGACTTCCCCTGCACTGTACCACAGGAGGACACCACTGAGAGCCATACTGTCCTTTATGTCCATTCTAGTTTTGTAGTCGCACCTGCTCAAGTATTTTTTACGTGTCAGGGCCAAGAAAATCTGTTAGTGCCAAATGTGAAAATGATTATTTGAACTGCTTTGTATGTTCACCATGAATACACACTGATATTATGGGGGAAAACTGTCAATGTTCAAGACTTGTGGAAAGTATTACTTCATCTGGATTTACACTGTCACATTTTACTTCTTTCTTCCATTGTTCAAATATATTTTGTCTGTGCTCAGAGATTCAGTACAGATTTTCTTTTCCTGTGTGAGCGCAGCCAGGAGAGATGCACCAGACTTTTGCCTTGAATTGATTTTGCTTATTGTAATGTTTGTGTTTTTGATTGAAATGGAATAAAATAACTGACTGAACATTATCGGTTGTGGATTTAATACAGCTGGATTTTTGTCCCCCTTGTTCATATTCTTCATAGTTTTGATTTTTTTTTTGTCACAATAGCAGATTTTTGTGCAGGGTTGTCAGGCACAGTTTCAGCATCGCATTGATACCCAAGGTCTATTTTGAGGCAGATATGTGAACATGTTGTATAATTAGATTTGAATTGAATTGAGGTTATTTACTTTAAACAGAAATAATTGAAAAAAGAATATATAATGAATAAATACATGCATAGGAAATAAAAAGCCTCTGAAGTAATTTAAGTTATTGTTCACAATTTCACTGAATATATTTTCATATTATTCTATTGAGTTTTTAACATTTTCAATATAATGAAAAACTCACTGTTAGATGAAGCAGAAAGTTTAACATTTTCATGTTGAACCGGGGGGATTCAAAATTGCTAAAATCCTCGGTCTGCATGATAAATCAAAAATAATATAGAAACGGAAAACTTTTCATATTAATGTATTTTTTTATAGTTTATGTGTAAACTTGCAAGATTGTTTACTCATTCTTTTTTTTCACAAACTGTATTATCGACAGTCATCACACAAAGTCAACATCCATAAGATAAATTCTAACATATAAATTAACAAATAAACTGAATAAATGATCAATTATGAGAAAATGAATGAAAACAACACAGAAGAAAAGAGAAAAGTTTTGTGCACTTACATGTGTGTGTATGTGGAACTTAGAAATAACATCAGATTAAAGATTCTTTAAAAAGAAAACTATATTAGGAATCTTAATCCTTAATCTTAATCTATATTAAACATTCTATAGACCACGTCGATCACTGTGTGCGTGCTGACGTCAGAGCCACGCAGCCCTGACGCAGAGTATATAAACGCAGCTCCCGCCCTCTGCTCCTCCCTTTCCGCTGCAGGAAGTCAACGTGCCTGAAGGTGCTCGGTTCTTCATCTGAAGCTAAGGCCCACAATCCGGCGACTAGCACCGCTAAATTTAGGCATCCGACCCCGCACACACCAAACCCAACATCTAAAATGGCCTCCGTGTCCGAGCTCGCCTGCATTTACTCCGCGCTCATCCTCCACGACGATGAAGTCACCGTCACCGTAAGTGTCCCCCGGTTCCTCCCGCACAGCCCCGGCTACGTGTCTGTGTTCGGCCCCGCGGGCCCCGTGCTGGTGGTGAACGCTTCTTAAGTCAGAAGTGAGACCGTAACAATTCTGGTTTTTTTTAGTAAAACTGTTAAAATGTGACTTGAAGTGAACCGGTGTCCGTAAACTGTCAGTTCCGGCCAAAATGGCGGCATGCTAGATGCTAACGTCAGGCTACGTCTGTGTGTCAGGAGCTCGTGTCTGTTTCATTGTAAATCGTTAACTCGCTGTTTCTCAGCTCGTGTTAAACTAAACTAATAGTTAAAGCTGTTTATATTCCGTCAATCATGGCAGGTGCTAGGAAATGCTAATGCTAATCCTCCATCAGAACACTGAGCTTTTATCATCAGGAGTGTAACTGTGCTGACTTCACGGTTTTAACAGTTGTTAGAGAACTTAATTACTTCAGATCAACTGGTTCATCCATGTTTGAGTTGTGATGTTGATACACGTGGGCGCTGCTCCACTTCCCACAGAGCTGCCGCTGCATATATTACACATGAGCATCCAGTCCACGTGTGTGATCACGACTGAGGCAGCATCAGCTCTTCATTCTGTCAGACAGCGACATGTCAGTGTGTTCCTAAACCCTGAATATTTATTTTACAACAGAGGAAATGAGGTCAACCTACACAGAGTGAGTTGGAAGCATTACAAGTTTCAGATAGTATTTACTTTTAGGTATTTTTTGCCAGTAGTTTTTAATTGATGATAGAAGTTTAGTTGATGATTGTTTTAATAATCCAGGTCAGTATGTCTTCATCTGATGTCGAGCTGTCAGGTTTCATAGACACGAACACGAACTGACTGATCCACGATGAATGTGATCAGTAGTTGCGGCAGTTTTCTGTGACACGTCAAAGTCAATTCATAGTCACCATCAATAGGGAGATAAACATGAAGCTGGACTATAAGACTTGGCTCACCACCAGCTTGTGATGTATTGAATGCTTTTTATTTATATCAGTACAAGAAGTAACTATATGTATGAATTGAAATGATTTTTGTTGTGACCACTTGTCTTGTGTCTGCAGGAGGACAAGCTCAACGCTCTGATCAAGGCTGCAGGAGTCACTGTGGAGCCCTTCTGGCCAAGTCTCTTTGCCAAGGTGAGGGATGGACCCAACACTCATGTGAAGTGCTGCTGTATCATGACATGAACAGGTTGATTACACCTGATGATAGTTTAAACCTGGGGGGGTTTTCAGAGAAATTCTTAGACAGCTGTGGTACACAGTAGAAACGAGACACCTGTCCACAGGACAGAAGTGATGTGATTACGTCCCAAAGAGTCTGTCAATGCTTAATGTATTATTGCAGGAGGGAAGGACAAAACACAAACCTCTGTTCTGACTGAATTTCCCTGTATTAGGCTACATTTACAACCTGTTATGTGAGTCACCACTTTAAGTCAAGAGAGGAGTGAACACAAGGTGTAGTTTTACATCCACAGTTAAGGAGATAAAAATGAAACATAAGTATTATGTATGAAATGATAGAAAATATTCTGCTGTGTCTTTTATCTGCTGTCATGCTCCTTCTGCATCACTCACAAGACCATTGACAGGAGATCTAACATGACACTGACCTGTGATTGTTTCCATGTCTCAGGCTCTGTCCAGCATTGACATCGGCAGCCTGATCTGCAACGTTGGAGCCGGAGGTGCCGCCCCCGCCGGAGCCCCAGCTGCTGGAGCTCCTGCCGCCGCTGGAGAAGCCCCAGGTAACGAGACAATAGGATTTGTAATCTAGTTAAGTTTTCAGTTAGCATGTGTAAGCTAAATATTGAATGGTTTTAAACATAAATCATCTTCTTTGCCCCTGCAGCTAAGGAGGAGGAGAAGAAAGAGGAGAAGAAGGAAGAGTCCGAGGAGTCCGATGACGACATGGGCTTCGGTCTCTTTGACTAAACAGTTTTTGTAACAAAACACAATAAAAGTACAAAAACTGAAAACTGACTTGTCTGACTCTTAATGTTCTGTGATTGTGTGGTGAAGACAAAGCATCACTTTGTTGCTTTGAAGAAATTTAAATTTGACATGTTTTTGTTTTTAACGGGCACATTAAGTCCCTGAAGTGATTTTTTTTTTTGTGGTTGTGGGGCTTTGACTGGGGAGAACAGAGACAATGGAAAACACTAGAGGGACACCCAGTAGAGCTGCACCACCACTAATGAAACAATATCATAATTGTTGACATGATGTAGATGTGGGTAAAGGGTTTGTTCACTTTACAGACACTAGTTTTGGTCAATTTATTGCCACCACTTAATTTGTAATACAATAGTTAGTTTCCTGCATACGATTCTTGCCTCGGTGGTTGTTTTGCATTGAGTTTGACCTTTGTCTTAATTGAGGACAAATAGCAAGTCCTCTCACCCTCTCACTCATCTGCCCCAGTCAAAAGAATGGTAACAGATCCAGGGCCTGTTTATTATGAAGCCTATTGTCTTTGTATACAGAAACTTTCATAAAAATAATAGGAATGTTTTCATGAATTTACATCCATTAAGATTACTTGTTATAAATTTCTCTCGCAGGGACATTTGCAGAGGTTGTGTGTGAAACAGAAGTAGGATACAACGTGGGGTGAAATGGTTTAATAGCTAACTAAGTTTTTCCTCACATAACATCAGGGCAGCACATCTATATTATCAAAGTGATTTCTTTGCTCTACTTTAGAAACATCCCTTCACCTGTGTTTTCCAGAAGAGTCACGGGGACATTTCACCGGCTACTTTTTGTCCCTAAATGACATCAAGCCCACTTTAATCTTGTCTCATTGCTGAGCTGGAGGTCAGCGGCCCCTGTGCGAGCTCAGGCCTCTGACCTCCCTCTTGATGGAGTCCTTGCAGCTCCCTGTGTTTTCTTATCTTAGATGTATCACTGTCTTGCTCCTTGACCCATCGCAGTCGGCACACGGACAGAGCGAAGCGTCCACCTGCTCCAACGCGGCCCTGCAATTTGTCCGAGCGGTTTGTCTGCGACCCCCGGTGACTCTGCCATCAGGACCGTGCACGTGGAACATACAGCAGTGAATTGAGCGACCATCATTCTGGAAGTGCTCTGTGGGCAAATTTCCCAGCTGAACGTCCCTCCATAAATCTGCCGCAGGATATTATTACCACTTCCTGTACCAGCCGTGACCCCACCTGTCTCTGCCGTGTCACTGAAGCTGACACCACTTCCTCTGCACAATTGACTGTGTGCATAGATTTGACGACAGGCCTCATCAGCAGGAACATGAAGGACAGTGTCGTGTGTCGATTGGCAGCTGAAAGTCAGAGGACATCGACATGAATCAGTCTGTTTATGTTTGCTTTAAAACATTTGAATATATTTAAATAGAAGTGTGAATGATCTGCTGCATGTACTTGATAGAAAGGATCTCAGATCGTTTCCTGAAGTATGAGACTTATGTGTAATTTAGAGGTGATGATCACACTTTTTATTCCAATACATTCCAATTTGGTAAATTTGTATTCGTCATTATTAATTCTCTCCACCAGATAGACTTGTCAGGACGTGCACCCAAAAATGCAGCACACATATCGCATAGATGTGCCTTGAGATAATGTAAATTATGAATTGGCGCTATATAAATAAAATTGAAAAATTGAATGTATGTTCAAGTGTTATCTGATGCTATGAATCCAAATGGCGTGAAATGCACAAGATGGCTGCACCCTTATCCAGGATGTTTTGGCTTCATCTTTACTCAGCAGGGGAGGAGACGTCTTTAAAAACAGTCTATGTTTGTGACCAATTACAAACCGCTTGAGGCCCTTTGTCAATATTCTTTAACTTCTGGATTTCTTCTTCGTATTTGTTCTTTTACAAGTATTTCTGCTCCTTTATCGAGGGGATCATTCATGTTCTCATTTATTATTCTGTCTAGTATTGTGAGTTTATTATTTAATCCGTTATTAGAAAGATTGAAAGTATAATAAAAAAGGCTGCCGGAGGAAAAAGAGGTCTGCATTACAATCAAGCTTCCCAAAGTAATGAAATAGTGAGTGTGTTTCTGAACCTTTGGGCGGAACAGTACGTCCAGACCAGCACAGAGGAGAGAAATGTAAAGAAAAAAACTGGCACGGTTTTAAATATATGACCAAGAGAAGGGCAGAACTTTCCCCTGATGCGTTCCACGTCCATTTACTTGTCAGAAGTGATTTAAGGGCTTCAGCCTATATCCTGCACCAGTGATGTGCTCGTTCTCTTCCCTCAGGAAACCAGACTCTCATACATTAGCTAGATTGCAGAGTTTCTGCTCCCCTGTGTTTCAGAAAGTGGGCACAGCTCCCCAGGCAACTTCATTTAACTGTTCCTCAGCCCCAGTTTGAGAGAAAAGGTGACCGGACTTTCTGCTTCCTGGGCATCAGACCTCCGAAGCACCCGGCCGGGGGAATTTTCTACAACTTCTCTTCTCACTTTTATTCATGAAAGGTCATTTGTTAGTGTCACGTTCTGCTTTAATGCTCTGTTTTATCCATTTCAGTTAATGCAGTGGTGGAAGTACATTTAATCAAATGCTGCACCAACGTATTTCAGTTTTCTGTAATATTATACTGCAAATATACATTTCAGAGAGAAATATAGTACTTTGAAATCCATTACATCCATTACTTTACAGATGGATACTAGGACAAAACATGTAATCACTTTACTCCAACACTAATATAAAGTAATTCAAGTTAGCATTATATCATCCCTTTTTTAAATTTAGCTGAAAAACAATTGCATGTTTTACAGTGAATTGCTCATTTAACCTTATTTAAAATGATGTGCATTTTATTGGGGGGTATGAGATGATTTGCAGAGCTTGATTAAAATGTATTAATTTACAGATTTTATTTTGAGTGTGTGTATAAAGTCAATTTACAGTGCAGCAATGTTTTCATCTCAGAATCAGACCTTATGTTTCTACAGTGTTTTCAGTTTAGCCTGAACATTATCATGGATTTCTTGTTATAACCTTGGTCGCAGTAGTGAAACTTTTCACCTCTCAGTGGCGCAACAGCTCCATCTTCAAGAATCCGTTGGCATGACTTCTGTCATTTACCATTCGGAGCCCGCACCCGTCTCTCTCTCTCTCTCTCTCTTCCTCAGCTTCTGTCTGTCAGTCTCTGTCCTTCCTCGATACTCTGTGATGATCCATAATCACCACTCCATGTGTCTCCATCAACATCCATCACTCTTTATGGAGTTTCACAGTCAGGGGCTCGGAGCAGAGAGATGGAGAGAGAGAGGAGGAGACAGCCTTCCACTCAGGGGCAGGGAGAAGGCTACTCAGCAGTCTATTTCCAAATGACCTCCCAGATACAGAGAACGTGTAACGCTGTGCACACGTTTCCAGTCCTGGGATACACTGCAGACCTTTTGCTCTCCAGCTGGGGAAGCCTCGCCGATTCGCTCATTTCATTTGAATAAATTGCCTCCTCGGTTTTTACCGATCGTTCCAGAGATCAATCATCAGAAATACAGATGAGATTCAGTTATTTCATCCAGATGAAGAGACTTGGTAACGTCCTGAAACATGGACAAAGCAAAGAGGAAACACGAGTAATACAAAGTGTCACCAATCATTTAACAACCAGGCCCATCAAAGAGGTCAACACTATATCACTATATAATCAATATAACAACTAATCGAATGAGGCGTTAAGTGAACAAACAGACATAATGAGATGGAGCATATAAACTCAACCCCCCCATGATATGGAAGCGCATGGTTCAGCCCAAACAGCTGACCTCGGCCTATAAGGGTCTTCAACCATGCTGCTTTTGACTGAACCAGGAAGTGACCTGCCCCATGATCCCAGGTAATTCAAACACAAAGAAAGAAACTAAACCTTATCACCAAGAGCTCTCGAATCTCGAGATGTCGGCGTCTCCTACGTATTTTTCATCCTGAGATATTTATGTTGTGATGTTTTTTTTCAGTCTGCTCGGAGTTCGACAGTGATGATATGAAGATCAGTTTGTTCTGGATATAGAGTGGATACCTGATGGGCTGTGCTGGTTTTGGACAAAATTTAAATGATATTCTAGTTCTGTTCTGTTGGGAGGGTTATTTACTTGATTTGTGTCATGTGTCAGTTCGGATTTGTTTTCTCTCAGGCTTTGAAGGGTTCAGACAGGAAATTGCGGTCTCTTGTTCTGAAGCCTCTTAATGGCTGCACCGCTGATCAATTTTAAAACGTATTTTGCCCTTTAGGCATTAAATACTTGATGCTTACCCACAAAAGCTGTGAATCCCCTCAATTAAATCCCAGCCTCATTTTAAATATGGGCTGAATCTCATCTGAAACACTTTGCCCCCAAAGTGTAAAGATCATTAATTGTTAAACATGGAGGTGACAATGCTTTCTCTCTGCTTATTAGCCAAAGCCTGCATCATTCTGTACAGGATTCAGGGGAAGTGAACAGAGTCTTCTGACAAGATACAGAGTGTGCCGCCAGGTGCACAGGTGCATTCAGGTACTTTTGTGACACACACTGTAGAGATAAGGTTGAAAATCACTGGAGTGGTCCTTTAGGCAGGACAGCTTGCATCAGTCAAGCTGTTTGGTGCCAAACATTGTTGTTTTGTGGTTGTAGTCGACTGAGCCGCAGCTCTCGGCTCAACTTTGTGAGTTTGATGCAGGGGTGTTGCTGAAGAAAGAGCGAGCGTGTTCATTCAACCTTTTCCGGGTCAATAACACTAAAAAAGCCTCCGGTCTCCCTCGTCTCATCTCAGTCAAAGCCACTGCGTTGGTAATTTAGAGCGGGCGTAAAAAGGAAAATAACTTGCCTCATTTAAATGCTAATTTGTCTTCAGCTGAAGATTCAGTGCAGTGGCAACAGGTTGGCAGAATATGGGATATTTTTGTGGAGGGCTCATAGATCAGACACAAAGACAGTTTTCCAACCACGTTTCACCATAAAAATCTTTTTATTCCTTCATGCATCTTTTGTGGCCCGGCAGTGCTGCATAAATACACAGGACGCAGCGGTCTGCTCCGCTGCCGCCGCCGTGACTGAAAATCATTACTGATGCTGCTTTTATCAATCACCTCCTCCGTCAGCGTGTTCGTGTTAAGGTGAACTGCTGAGTTCTGGCAAATCATACTTGTTTGTTTTCACATGAAGGCATCAATCAGAAATGATATCTCTGGGAATGATATAAGGATTTACGGCAAGTACAGCACATCAGATGGAGACATCTGGAAACAATATTGATGATAAGAGTAATGTCTGCTCACTGACTCTAAACTATCCATCCATTAAGAGAGAGGTGAGCTACACACTCGACAGGTACTATAACTATAAATGTATTTAATTCATGTTGTTCATTAGTTTAAAGTATAGTCAGATCATCACGTCACTGTTCTATTTATTATGTACTGTAAATACAGACGGACGACAGGGCAGGACATAAACCCCACCTCCTCCATGTTAACTGATTAAAGTACCGTTAAAGTACGAGTTGTATAGATTTTTCTCAAAGATGTGTTTCTGTCATTTTATATAGTTGTTATCACACCGATATTTGTTCAAGTGTTCATGTTTCTGATAAGTTTGGTTTTAATTTTTTGTGTGATGCTATGGAAATGTGGCGAAACTTCATGATTGACAGCTGAGACTGATTCACTATTGGTCAAGGATGCTTATGGGCGGAACCTCGCTGATATGATACACAGAATAAAACAGGAAGTGGATATGGATGTCTGTTTGCTCTGTACTTCTACTATTTGTGGTTTCTGACAGATGATGGATGTTAATCACGCTGAACTGACCTTGATTCCAATCATCAAACCAGCACTCGGTGTAATTCTGTCCTTCCTTTGTTCTGTCCATCCATCATTCCTTTCTGCTTCCATTTTTCATTTTCATTATTCCTCACTTTTGTCTTTCCGTCCTCCCATCGTTTGGCTTCTTGATGTCATCATATGCTAATATTGTATATTTTGTTTTGTCCTTATACAAACCTTCCTTGTTTCTCACATTTATGCTTCTTCTGTTCTTTCTTTCTTTCCTGTATTGTTCTTTTTCTCCCTTCTTCTCTTCCTCCCTCCTTCCATCCTACCTGCCTGCCTTGTTTCTGCATCATCCACCTCCAGTAAACCTCAATTGATTTTTGCTTTAAATGCAGATAGATATTTTTTTTAATCCTTCGCTCTTCACTCCACCCGACTGCTCTTCCATCCTTCTGTCCTTCCTTCCTGTATTCGTTCTGTCCTTTTTTCCTTTCCTCCATCCTTCAGTACCCCCAGTGTGTTTTCTTTGCTTCCTTATTTCTTTTCTTTCCTTTATCTCCTCAGTTCCACCCTCCTTCCTTTCTTCCCATCTGCTTGCCTGTCTGTCTGTTTTTCTGTTTATTTTTTAATGCAAATCCTTTCTCTCTTTGCCTCTTGTTTTTCTTCCTTCCTTCCTTCCTCTCTTCTTTCCATCTCTCTCTCTGCCCATGTATTATTTCCCAGTGATTAAGTGGTGCCACACTGAGGATTTCTTTCCCACTCTCCCACACTCTTTTTTTCTTAATTTCTCCCCTCTCTCCCTCCTCGCCCCGGATTTCTCACACTATCTGAATCTTTAACCTCGTTCAATCAGTCTCCGCGTGTCATCCTCCGTCTCCGTCACTCTCTCTCTCTGTCACTCTAGGTCTGTCTCGCTCCATCTTTCTCATTCTCTCCGTCGGTCTGCAGCCACCCTCGCTCCATCTCTTTGTGATGGAGTGAGTTGAGAAGTTAGTTGGATGTCCTTCTACCCATCCTCCAAGGTTAACCACACACACACACACACACACTGACCTCTCTGTGTACATCATTTCGTAGGCTCTTACAGCCTTTCTGCTCTTTTTGCTATTTAACATGCTTGACTGAATGTATGGTGAACATCTAATGCAATTTGTGTGTGGTTGTGTAGGAGTGTGTTTGCATGCATACGTGTGTGTGTATGCATGTGTGTCTGTGCATATTTCTCACCCATTTAGATTGTGGACTGTGTGAACTTCCATTACACAGGCTGACAAGGAAATGGTCCAGTTTTTAATTGGTGGGGACTCACCTGAGACACAAGGTCATTGACTGATAAAATGTCAGTCGTCTGTCACACAGCCAAGAGAGCGAACGGAGAAAGACAGAGAGAGAGTGGACAGAAGAAAGGGAGAGGACAGCGGAGGATGGACAGAGTCTCATTTGACTTGTCAGTTATCCATCCCAGAAAGAGCAGGACCTGCCTGACACACAAACACACACACACACACACAATCATGCAAGACAAAGTCACCTCCAGCCACAATGCTGTGAACTCCAGCTCTTTCATTTCCATTTAAGAAGGAAGGTTGTTTATTATGTAAGAGACATGATGTAATTGATTATTTCATCATAATACCCTCAAACTATTCAACTGCCAACATTTGTGATATGAATTTCATCTTTGGCCTTGAAAACTGGATCCTTAAAGATTGTCTTTGGTTTTGTCTAGAGGAATATCCACAAGCTATCTGTTGGTTTTGAGCTTATTGTAGTTGAAGTGCTGATTCTGGATTCATTATTTATTTTCTTGGTCATGCTCGACAGAAAAGGTTATGCATCATCTTTAAGCGAGCGATGGGGCACAGGAAATGGAGAAACCTGATGACAGTTACAACCAGGTCACCATCGACGCATCATCCGTCACTCTGTCTCTCGTCCTTGTCAGAAAACATTGACGTGTCAAGCAAATATATGTCAGAAAATTAAAAAAATGTCGTGACTTACTTTTTGAGCTTTTGAGTGACACAGTAGGTGGCAGCAAAATGTCAAAGCTACACCTGTCAGGAGTAAAAGGAAAATAAATTGAAGTCCACTTTCCATCGAACATTTGCACAACCCTAAACTCAAAGCTGTTCTGTGTGAGATTTACGTGCAAATTGGGAAAAAAAAATAAGATTCAAATCAAATCAGTGGATGCAAGTTCTCCATCTTTACCCCTTTCTGTCTTTCTCCCTCTTTGTTCTTTCGCTTCGCTGCCTAATGTTTTATTCTTAATGTATTCCCATGCTTTTGTAAAGCACTTTGAATTGACTTGTGTCTGAACTGCACTTTGTGAATAAACTTACCTTCAGCACTTTCTCAGACCGCTGGCCTCCACAGAGCTTCGATTGTTTCTCTACTCTTTTCTCCTCCTATTCTCCACTTCTCCTTTTCACCTTCAACCCGTCCTCTCTTGTATTCCTCACCTTATTTCTCTACATCTCAACCCAGCTTCACCCTTCCCTCTTCTCGCTCCCTCCTATTTCTCCAACCAATCTGTTCATCTCAATGTGTGTCAATTTGGATGGAGGGCCTCTCGCAGTGGTGACGCAGGGATGGGTGGATCATGGAGGGAAGGTGCAACGGAGGGCTGAGGGGACAGATGCACCGAGCGAGAGATGGCGGAGGAGAGATGGAGAGACATCTGATG
Organism: Paralichthys olivaceus; assembly: GCF_024713975.1. Lineage (NCBI taxonomy): Eukaryota > Metazoa > Chordata > Actinopteri > Pleuronectiformes > Paralichthyidae > Paralichthys > Paralichthys olivaceus. The sequence goes on from NC_091112.1 coordinate 7,253,877, forward strand.
TTCTCTCGCTGGGGCAGCCATGAGTGTAGTTGCAATCTGTAAACACACACACACTTGCACACACACTCGCACAGTTGGGAGAAGAACACAGGGGAAATCAGTACCCTCTCAAACAGAGAAAATTAACACAACAGGAAATTGGTTTCAGCTTTCTGTGCGAATGTGGCAGCGTATCCCTCGATGAATGATATATAAATGATAAGTGTAATTTATTTAGCTACAAAGGAAGATGGAGGGATGATGGCAAGGATAGAGCAAGAGAGGGGAAAAGTAAACAATTTTGGGACATATGTTTATTTGCTTTCTTGCCAAGAGTTTAATGAGAAGATTGATACCACTCTCAAGTCTGTACATCAAATATGAAGCTACAGTCAGCAGCTGTTGGCTTCCACAAAGACTGGGACTAGGAAGACATAACTCAGCTCTGTGTAAAAGTACTACTTACTACTTACTCTTACTGGTAAAGCATTCATCCTCTAACCAGACGCTCGGGTCGATCTTGGAGGAATTACCACTGAATCCTGTTTCCTGTTAATCTAATGATTGTTTATTATCTTTTTTTTTTTTTGTGGCCCAACCAGAGATTATGTTTCTGACAAAACTAGTTTGCTGGTGCAGTTAAATTGCATGTGACACATTTTTTACGATGTAGGGTGAGGCCAGCACATGCAACTTCCTGAAGACAGACTACAGCTGTTTGCCAGACAACTTCAGACAAATGAAATATTGAGCTTTAGCGGTTGATAGTTTTTGTCACCTTTGATCAGAGCTGGGCTAACTGTTTACCCCTGTTTCCAGTGTTTGTGCTAAGCTAAGCTAACCAGCCTTTCATTCAGCATGGTTAATATTGATCCTCTCATCTTCATCTCCAGCAGAGAACAAATTAACATTTTCCCCCAAAATGTGTTCTCTTTACAAACGAACAAGTTGACTCACAACACTACACACTGTTCTGTTGTGTTTTGTTTTTTTCTCCCCCAGATCTTGTGCGCTGCATCCATGACGGACCGCTCAGGCAACCGTGCCGGGAGATCAAACGCCACGGTGATGAGTGGTTTCTGTGATCACCGCGGATACGGTGAGACAGCAAACTGCTTTGTAGTGCCTGGTTTCGTGTGTGTGTGTGTGTGTGTGTGTGTGTGTGTGTGTGTGTGTGTGTGTGTGTGTGTGTGTGTGTGTGTGTGTGTGTGTGTGTGTGTGTGTGTGTGTGTGTGTGCGCTTAATGCTTAATTAGTCGTACAGTGTTCTGTTTAAGCGTGTGTGAGGGATTGTGTGTTTTCTTTGAGACTGTGTGTAGAGAGAGAGAAAGTAATGAGTCAAGTGTGTTTCCTTATCGATTGTCAATTAGCACGCGTGTGTGTGTGTTTGTGTTTTCTGTGAGTCCACATGTGCGACTGTCTGCCGCTGAGTGTCTCCCCAGGCTCTTTTCTGATAGACCACCACTGGGCGTTGTGGAGATGAAAGGGATGCTGGGAACTCATCTCACGCTATGAATCCTGGGTAAGTAGCGTGTGATGTGAGTACATCCTCATCACTCAGTGAAAGAAGGCTTTCATCTCTTATCCGTTCCCTCTATCAATATCCCCTCTTTCTGTCCACTCCTCACGTCCTCGCCCCAGTCTTCTTTCTTCTTTCCCTCCGTCTTCACTTTCTTTTGTTGTATTTCATTTCCCTGTCTTTTCTTTTCCCGACTCATTTCTTCTCCTCTTCATTTTCATACCTCTTTTCTTCTCTCCGTTTCGTTCAGCTCTCCTCCTTCACTTTACTCTCAGCTCTTCTTCCTTTCCTTGTCCCCCCTTGTTTACTCTTTTTTTATTTCCTTTTTTCTCATCTCTCCTTCCTATTTCTATTTACTCATCCCTTCCTTCCATCATCCATCTTTTCCTTTCTCTTTCCTTTCTGCTTTCTCACACGTTTTTGTCCCATTCAATCAATACTTCCCCTCTTCCCTTTCCCCTTCTTTTCATAGTTTGTCCTTCTTTCCTTTCCTTTCTTTTCCTCTTTCCTGCGACCCCCTGTTTCTTTTACTCTTCTTTCCTGCCTTTCCTCTCTCCTTTTTTCCTTCCTTTGGCTTCTTCTCCTCTCCTTTCCGTTTACTTCTGCTCATCTCGTCTACATTCTTGTCTCCTGTGAACATAAAATGATCAAAGTGCCCATTCTGGCCATGACAGTTCAATTTTACCAGTGTGCGCTCAAACACGAACACACACACACACAGACACAACCACACAGACACACGCATGCACATCCATTTCAAAGGATGTACGAGCGGTCAGCCAGCATGTACGTATCTAAAGTTCCCGTTTTCAGCTTGAAAAAGTTGTCAAACATGTCAAGTTTCAAATCTTCCTCTTATGATCATTCTCTTGAAGGCGGATTTGATTTCGATTTTTTTCTAAACTCAGACATCAAAATCTTATGGACAAAACCTGAATGAAATCTTTAAGTGATTTATGACACCAGAAGTTTTCAATGTGAGCTTCTACGACCTTCGGAAATGGTGAAACCACCAAATCTAAAAAAAAAAGTACAAGATATTTTAAAATAACTTTTTTTCTGAAAGTCATAGAGACTTGGGCAGTTCATGTTTAGTAAAGGGTAGCCTGCCACACAACCAAAGCAAATTTCAGCACGTTTCGAGCAAGCAGCGCGGAGTTATTCACCTTATGGTGAATATGGGTTAGGGTTGCAATTAGGGTTAGGGTTAGGGTTGTGATTAGGGTTAAGGTTAGGGATGAGTACCCATTGGAGATCAAGATATTCTTCAATAACTTTTTTTCTGAAGGTCATAGAGACTTGGAAGTTGGTTCCATCTCCACTAATGTGGCTATGCCCGATCCATTGGGACCATCCCCGAGCTTCTACGACCTTTGGAAATGGTGAAACCACCAAATCTAAAAAAAAAAAGTACAAGATATTTTGGAATAACTTTTTTTCTGAAAGTCATAGAGACTTGGGCATTTCATGTTTAGTAAAGGGTAGCCTGCCACACAACCACGGCGAATTTCAGCACGTTTCGAGCAAGCAGCGCGGAGTTATTCACCTTATGGTGAATATGGGTTAGGGTTGCAATTAGGGTTAGGGTTAGGGTTGTGATTAGGGTTAGGGTTAGGGATGAGTACCCATTGGAGATCAAGATATTCTTCAATAACTTTTTTTCTGAAGGTCATAGAGACTTGGAAGTTGGTTTCATCTCCACTAATGTGGGTATGCCCGATCCATTGGTACCACCCGCAGGCTTCTACGACCTTTGGAAGGGGTAGGGTTAGGGTTGTGATTAGTGTTACATTTTTGGGTTGTGATTAGGGTTAGGGTTATGGATGAAAACCTATAGGAGTTTAAGATATTCTTCAATAACTTTTTTTCTGAAGGTCATAGAGACTTGGAAGTTGGTTCCATCTCCACTAATGTGACTATGCCCGATCCATTGGGACCATCCCCGAGCTTCTACGACCTTTGGAAATGGTGAAACCACCAAATCTAAAAAAAAAAGTACAAGATATTTTGGAATAACTTTTTTTCTGAAAGTCATAGAGACTTGGGCATTTCATGTTTAGTAAAGGGTAGCCTGCCACACAACCACGGCGAATTTCAGCACGTTTCGAGCAAGCAGCGCGGAGTTATTCACCTTATGGTGAATATGGGTTAGGGTTGCAATTAGGGTTAGGGTTAGGGTTGTGATTAGGGTTAGGGTTAGGGTTGTGATTAGGGTTAGGGTTAGGGTTGTGATTAGGGTTAGGGTTGTGATTAGGGTTAGGGTTAGGGATGAAAACCTATAGGAGTTTAAGATATTCTTCAATAACTTTTTTTCTGAAGGTCATAGAGACTTGGAAGTTGGTTCCATCTCCACTAATGTGGCTATGCCCGATCCATTGGGACCATCCCCGAGCTTCTACGACCTTTGGAAATGGTGAAACCACCAAATCTAAAAAAAAAAAGTACAAGATATTTTGGAATAACTTTTTTTCTGAAAGTCATAGAGACTTGGGCATTTCATGTTTAGTAAAGGGTAGCCTGCCACACAACCACGGCGAATTTCAGCACGTTTCGAGCAAGCAGCGCGGAGTTATTCACCTTATGGTGAATATGGGTTAGGGTTGCAATTAGGGTTAGGGTTAGGGTTGTGATTAGGGTTAGGGTTAGGGATGAGTACCCATTGGAGATCAAGATATTCTTCAATAACTTTTTTTCTGAAGGTCATAGAGACTTGGAAGTTGGTTTCATCTCCACTAATGTGGGTATGCCCGATCCATTGGTACCACCCGCAGGCTTCTACGACCTTTGGAAGGGGTAGGGTTAGGGTTGTGATTAGTGTTACATTTTTGGGTTGTGATTAGGGTTAGGGTTAGGGATGAAAACCTATAGGAGTTTAAGATATTCTTCAATAACTTTTTTTCTGAAGGTCATAGAGACTTGGAAGTTGGTTCCATCTCCACTAATGTGGCTATGCCCGATCCATTGGGACCATCCCCGAGCTTCTACGACCTTTGGAAATGGTGAAACCACCAAATCTAAAAAAAAAAAGTACAAGATATTTTGGAATAACTTTTTTTCTGAAAGTCATAGAGACTTGGGCATTTCATGTTTAGTAAAGGGTAGCCTGCCACACAACCACGGCGAATTTCAGCACGTTTCGAGCAAGCAGCGCGGAGTTATTCACCTTATGGTGAATATGGGTTAGGGTTGCAATTAGGGTTAGGGTTAGGGTTGTGATTAGGGTTAGGGTTAGGGTTGTGATTAGGGTTAGGGTTAGGGTTGTGATTAGGGTTAGGGTTAGGGATGAAAACCTATAGGAGTTTAAGATATTCTTCAATAACTTTTTTTCTGAAGGTCATAGAGACTTGGAAGTTGGTTCCATCTCCACTAATGTGGCTATGCCCGATCCATTGGGACCATCCCCGAGCTTCTACGACCTTTGGAAATGGTGAAACCACCAAATCTAAAAAAAAAAAAGTACAAGATATTTTGGAATAACTTTTTTTCTGAAAGTCATAGAGACTTGGGCATTTCATGTTTAGTAAAGGGTAGCCTGCCACACAACCACGGCGAATTTCAGCACGTTTCGAGCAAGCAGCGCAGAGTTATTCACCTTATGGTGAATATGGGTTAGGGTTGCAATTAGGGTTAGGGTTAGGGTTGTGATTAGGGTTAGGGTTAGGGATGAGTACCCATTGGAGATCAAGATATTCTTCAATAACTTTTTTTCTGAAGGTCATAGAGACTTGGAAGTTGGTTTCATCTCCACTAATGTGGGTATGCCCGATCCATTGGTACCACCCGCAGGCTTCTACGACCTTTGGAAGGGGTAGGGTTAGGGTTGTGATTAGTGTTACATTTTTGGGTTGTGATTAGGGTTAGGGTTATGGATGAAAACCTATAGGAGTTTAAGATATTCTTCAATAACTTTTTTTCTGAAGGTCATAGAGACTTGGAAGTTGGTTCCATCTCCACTAATGTGACTATGCCCGATCCATTGGGACCATCCCCGAGCTTCTACGACCTTTGGAAATGGTGAAACCACCAAATCTAAAAAAAAAAGTACAAGATATTTTGGAATAACTTTTTTTCTGAAAGTCATAGAGACTTGGGCATTTCATGTTTAGTAAAGGGTAGCCTGCCACACAACCACGGCGAATTTCAGCACGTTTCGAGCAAGCAGCGCGGAGTTATTCACCTTATGGTGAATATGGGTTAGGGTTGCAATTAGGGTTAGGGTTAGGGTTGTGATTAGGGTTAGGGTTAGGGTTGTGATTAGGGTTAGGGTTGTGATTAGGGTTAGGGATGAAAACCTATAGGAGTTTAAGATATTCTTCAATAACTTTTTTTCTGAAGGTCATAGAGACTTGGAAGTTGGTTCCATCTCCACTAATGTGGCTATGCCCGATCCATTGGGACCATCCCCGAGCTTCTACGACCTTTGGAAATGGTGAAACCACCAAATCTAAAAAAAAAAAGTACAAGATATTTTGGAATAACTTTTTTTCTGAAAGTCATAGAGACTTGGGCATTTCATGTTTAGTAAAGGGAAGCCTGCCACACAACCACGGCGAATTTCAGCACGTTTCGAGCAAGCAGCGCGGAGTTATTCACCTTATGGTGAATATGGGTTAGGGTTGCAATTAGGGTTAGGGTTAGGGTTGTGATTAGGGTTAGGGTTAGGGATGAGTACCCATTGGAGATCAAGATATTCTTCAATAACTTTTTTTCTGAAGGTCATAGAGACTTGGAAGTTGGTTTCATCTCCACTAATGTGGGTATGCCCGATCCATTGGTACCACCTGCAGGCTTCTACGACCTTTGGAAGGGGTAGGGTTAGGGTTGTGATTAGTGTTACATTTTTGGGTTGTGATTAGGGATGAAAACCTATAGGAGTTTAAGATATTCTTCAATAACTTTTTTTCTGAAGGTCATAGAGACTTGGAAGTTGGTTCCATCTCCACTAATGTGACTATGCCCGATCCATTGGGACCATCCCCGAGCGTCTACGACCTTTGGAAATGGTGAAACCACCAAATCTAAAAAAAAAAGTACAAGATATTTTGGAATAACTTTTTTTCTGAAAGTCATAGAGACTTGGGCATTTCATGTTTAGTAAAGGGTAGCCTGCCACACAACCACGGCGAATTTCAGCACGTTTCGAGCAAGCAGCGCGGAGTTATTCACCTTATGGTGAATATGGGTTAGGGTTGCAATTAGGGTTAGGGTTAGGGTTGTGATTAGGGTTAGGGTTAGGGTTGTGATTAGGGTTAGGGTTAGGGTTGTGATTAGGGTTAGGGTTAGGGATGAAAACCTATAGGAGTTTAAGATATTCTTCAATAACTTTTTTTCTGAAGGTCATAGAGACTTGGAAGTTGGTTCCATCTCCACTAATGTGGCTATGCCCGATCCATTGGGACCATCCCCGAGCTTCTACGACCTTTGGAAATGGTGAAACCACCAAATCTAAAAAAAAAAAAGTACAAGATATTTTGGAATAACTTTTTTTCTGAAAGTCATAGAGACTTGGGCATTTCATGTTTAGTAAAGGGTAGCCTGCCACACAACCACGGCGAATTTCAGCACGTTTCGAGCAAGCAGCGCGGAGTTATTCACCTTATGGTGAATATGGGTTAGGGTTGCAATTAGGGTTAGGGTTAGGGTTGTGATTAGGGTTAGGGTTAGGGTTGTGATTAGGGTTAGGGTTAGGGATGAAAACCTATAGGAGTTTAAGATATTCTTCAATAACTTTTTTTCTGAAGGTCATAGAGACTTGGAAGTTGGTTTCATCTCCACTAATGTGGGTATGCCCGATCCATTGGTACCACCCGCAGGCTTCTACGACCTTTGGAAGGGGTAGGGTTAGGGTTGTGATTAGTGTTACATTTTTGGGTTGTGATTAGGGTTAGGGTTAGGGATGAAAACCTATAGGAGTTTAAGATATTCTTCAATAACTTTTTTTCTGAAGGTCATAGAGACTTGGAAGTTGGTTCCATCTCCACTAATGTGGCTCTGCCCGATCCATTGGCACCATCCCCAAGCTTCTACGACCTTTGGAAATGGTGAAACCACCAAATCTAAAAAAAAAAAGTACAAGATATTTTGGAATAACTTTTTTTCTGAAAGTCATAGAGACTTGGGCATTTCATGTTTAGTAAAGGGTAGCCTGCCACACAACCACGGCGAATTTCAGCACGTTTCGAGCAAGCAGCGCGGAGTTATTCACCTTATGGTGAATATGGGTTAGGGTTGCAATTAGGGTAAGGTTAGGGTTGTGATTAGGGTTAGGGTTGTGATTAGGGTTAGGGTTAGGGATGAAAACCTATAGGAGTTTAAGATATTCTTCAATAACTTTTTTTCTGAAGGTCATAGAGACTTGGAAGTTGGTTCCATCTCCACTAATGTGGCTATGCCCGATCCATTGGGACCATCCCCGAGCTTCTACGACCTTCGGAAATGGTGAAACCACCAAATCTAAAAAAAAAGTACAAGATATTTTGGAATAACTTTTTTTCTGAAAGTCATAGAGACTTGGGCATTTCATGTTTAGTAAAGGGTAGCCTGCCACACAACCACGGCGAATTTCAGCACGTTTCGAGCAAGCAGCGCGGAGTTATTCATCTTATGGTGAATATGGGTTAGGATTGCAATTAGGGTTAGGGTTAGGGTTGTGATTAGGGTTAGGGTTAGGGTTGTGATTAGGGTTAGGGTTAGGGATGAAAACCTATAGGAGTTTAAGATATTCTTCAATAACTTTTTTTCTGAAAGTCATAGAGACTTGGGCATTTCATGTTTAGTAAAGGGTAGCCTGCCACACAACTACGGCGAATTTCAGCACGTTTCGAGCAAGCAGCGCGGAGTTATTCACCTTATGGTGAATATGGGTTAGGGTTGCAATTAGGGTTAGGGTTAGGGTTGTGATTAGGGTTAGGGATGAAAACCTATAGGAGTTTAAGATATTCTTCAATAACTTTTTTTCTGAATGTCATAGAGACTTGGAAGTTGGTTCCATCTCCACTAATGTGGCTATGCCCGATCCATTGGGACAATGTGAAGGGGCATTAAAATAGCATTTAATCTTTCATGTTGGTGAAAATAAAAGTTATGGACATTAGACTCTACTTTTATGTCTCGTTAAAAACTTCTGGGGTAATTTCGCTCAAAACTACAGAGTGGTACCAACATGTGACACCTGGACAACGTGTTCTTTTTTTGGTTTTTTTTGGAGTGAATGTCTCTCTTGGCTTCCTCACATTAATCATTTATGATTCCACTCCAGAGCGTTTTTACCCTTCAGGTCATTTTCCTTTGTATACATCGTGTGCTCATTAGTACCTGAATGGTATCTAAAGTAGTTGTTGCACTTCTTTTCGATGATTGAATGCCATGAACTTGCTTTACTCCACCGTGCTTTATAGTCGGTCTAACATGTATATTTTGTGTAATGTTACTCTACTCCAAGGTACAGAGGATTTGTATTTGTGTGCCAGTCGTGTTTGTGTGTCAAACTGCATGGCTGCTTTTTATCTCTGTAACTTACAAAGTTTGTACGGAACTTTCTTCAGTTTTTTATTTTCAATGTCTTTTTCTGCCTGCTTGTGATCCCCTGATCCTCGAAATGCAAAACACTTGCTCACAGGTTGTTACACCTTGTGCCGACTCTCAGGCTTTGTACCTTTATTCATCCCATCTAGAATGCTCTGTTTAGAATCTGCACGGCCACTTACGCTCCTGCACTTTTCAAGCTCTGCAAACACACATTTCCTTTCCTGTGGCTTCTCCATGTTGCTTTCACTTTCTGTCTCACACAGTTTGCTCAAGGTGGAAATGTGGCACCTCTTACTCTGCCTTGCTGTTTTGTATTAAAGCTACAAACATGGAATTGCGAGGTGTTATATTGTTCAGCCTTGAGCACAGTGGACTGACATAGATGCAGCATTGACGTCTATGTAAAAGAGGAACCCAGCACGCCAGTGGAGTTGTGTTACACACCTTGCCTCTGATTTCGTAAGGGTGGTCTGCTAGTAGAAATCACACTCTAGATGTATGTTATGCAAAGGCGGCATAACGAGGGTCTCCTTCTTTCTCTCCTGCTTCTTTATCATACTTTTGTCACTGACTCGATTCCTCTTAGACCTGACCTTTTTCTTCTTCCTTAGTTTATCCTCCTTTCTTCACATTCTTTCATTCTCATCTCTACTCTGTTTTTTCCTCCTCCTCCCTCCCCTCTTTGCCTTCTCTGTGCTCTGTCTCCCCTTCTCCCTCCTTCCCTGATCTCTGTTCTTCTCGCTCCTCCCCTCTCTCTCCAGAGTCCTCTTCTTTCCGTCTGTTTCATTTACAAGATTTATCTTCTCTAGTAATTACAGTACACACACACGCTTCCCGCGCTCCCGTCTTTGTGAGGACACTCATTGAACTAGTGCAGTGCCCGTTCAAAATGTGCCTGTCGGTAGGGGCTGATTGCTTGGCCTGCGTTAATCTATCTTGCAGCTTCCTGTAGAGCGTCATCCAAACAGCTTCACAGTCGATGCTGCTCTTGCTCTGGTCCCGAGCAACACACCTGCCATGAAGCAGTTGGGTCCCCTCCACGCTTCGATAGGGTGTGTTGACGTATTTAATGAAAGCTCCTGAGGAAAATATGTATCTCATCTGTTTTGATGACGAAAACTAAGTAAAAAGTTACAATTCAAAATGAGAACTGTGATGAAATGCATGAAATATCCCGTCATTGAATAAAAATGAATCAAAAATGTGACAGACCAATTAATGCACATCTTATTCGACAACCTGCATCCATGGAAATCACTCACTGTAGCTCCTGATTTGTAAAACGGTTTCCTCTGCTTCTCAAAAAAACCTTTTGTTCAGATTTGGCCTCTTCCTGTTGCATGAAAGAGAAAAGAGTTGCACAGTTATCTGTCAGTCATCTGATCTGATTTTTTTCTTTGAATAAACAAGTTTTTGGACTAAATTCATTCAAACAGAGACAAGAGGCAGCAACAACACGAAAAATATGCAGATGAGTATCGAGCTAATGTGACTATCGAGGTGCTTCTACTTGGCTTGAATGGTCCTATAAGAAGAAGGGAGTTGGAGGAATGATCTGGGTGCTCCATATAAATAATCCTCTAGATGTTCATTAGATCTCAAACTAAAGCTAAACCCAGCTCTGCAGTCAACAGTGAAGGAACTAAACTAAATTAGGGAGAAGAGTTCTAATTTTAAGATTTACTACTGCAGACCAGGGGGACGTGGACACATTACAAGAGACACCTGGAACCAGCCTCAAAATGCATAGAAGAAGCATAGACTAACAAGTGACTGACGACTAAAATGTCTAAAACAAGATAGACTTACCTTCATGTTTGCAAGCTGCACATTTTCCAGGTGCTGTCTGCTCTCATAGTGTATACTTTTTCTTCACATCAAGAAAATCGATGAAGTTTACTCGAGAACTGCTCATCCAAAAACCTTCACAGGCAACACTTTAGAATGAGCAGATTTCAGAAAATCGAAAGACAGACCGAGATTCCTTCTTATATTGTGAGATGCAATTCCAAGCTCCTACCTTAACCTCAACCTCACCTAACCTTAATTCTCAAAATGACCTCACTTGTTTTCTCTCACACACAGTTATGTCGCCATTGTGTCTTCAGAGGACATTTCATTGACTGGCATTGATTTCCTGAAGACTTAAGCCTAATCTTAACCTGACCTTAAAACATGTATTCACATTATACCTCATGTTATAGGGACTTGCTCTTTGTCACCAGAAGGAAGACAGGTCCCCATAATGTGTCTGTGTGTGGTCCAAATACATGGAACACACACACACACACACACACACACACACACACACACACACACACACACACACCTGGCACTGCAGTACAACTTTTCTACCAGTCAGGGTCACTGTGGTACTGTGATGAACACTTTGTGTGTGTGTGTGTTTACATGCATGAACATGAGTATGTATGACTGGAACTTGTATCAGAATGGCTCCTTGATGCGATCACAGAGATAAAATTAAAAACAAACACCATCCATACTGAATAGTGACATTCTGCTGCTTACCTCCTTCCTTCATTTTCCAATTCATTCGTGTTTGAATCCATAATGCAAACTCACTCTGCCTTAATGCCCGAAGGCCACAACTCTGCATGTGTTTGCATGTGTGGAGATAAAACCCATCAAGGTCCCTGATATTCTCTTTGCTCCGAGTACTCTAGAAAGAACCGGCTTTATAGCAGCAAATATTTGTACAATTAGATGAGCTGAGGTGTTAATGGAGACACTTAAAAATCCCAACATTTACTCGTTTTTGGGTCTGTTGCCCCAAAGGCCCGACGAGCTCCGATATCATAATCCCTCTAAAATAATGGGCCCCTCGCTGACGGAGCCTGATTGATGTGGGTCTCTTCTCTTGCTGGTTGACATTGATAGAGCGACAGACAGAGAGGTTGACAGAGTGACAAAAGCAGAGTGACTGGCGTTCATCATCGTAATGTTTCTGACTGATACAGAGTCAGGTGGTGATCTTTTTAAATATAGAAGCTCCCCATCAAAATTGTGAGGAATATGTATTTTTTTATTTTGTAAAGTTTGAACACTAAAAGCTTGTTTCTTGTCAAGGTTGAAATCATGGACAGAAAAGCTCTGTGCAGCAAAGTCAGAAAACAAAGCGTCACCTTGTCTCCATGTAGTCTTCTCTCTTACAATAGTAAGACACATTTAAACATGTACGCCTCTTAATAGTTTTGAATTTTATTTTTGAAGTATTCTGTTATGTATAGAGCCTTACACTTCCTCCTGCTTGCATCAGCAGCAGTGGATTGACAGATGGATCGTCCACACTCTGAGATCACGGCACAGTTGGGCACCTTTTGGGTCACAGGGACACACGACAGCATGTGACATGAATAACAGGTTGCCTGTCAGTGGCTTTACAGTGTCAGTCAGACTCTGACTGACTGGACCTCACTGCAAGCTTCCCTCAAGTTGAAAAAGTTTCCACTTCTACTGGAGATTAAGATAGTTTTCTCATTTCTGTATTTTAGATTTTATATGATCTCATCACTGAGCAACACCCTAACATTGACTAATCATTTACAACATTAAGTGTCCTTGGGGTCTCTTGTAAGGTACAATTTAAATTCAAGCTATAATTATTATTATTATTATTAACATAACATTGGAAACATTTACCTTAACTTAAAGCCAACCTCACCATAACCACAAAACATGCCTCAAATTGAAATTACTAAATAAAACCAAACTTTGTGGAAAAATAAACACTTGAACAAACATCAGTGTGATTCAATTCAATTTTTTTTGTATGGCGCCAAATCATAATATACATTATCTCAAGGCACTTTACATAGAAGGTCAAGACCTTAAAAATCGTATATTTATATAGAGAAACCCAACAGTTCCCACAATGAGCAGCACTTTGGCGTCTGTGGAGAGGAAAAACTCTCTCATTAACAGGGAGAAACCTCGAGCAGAACCAGTAGTTTTCAAAACTACCAAAAAATATGTACCCTACCTTTTACTTTGGTCCACATCCCGTCCACTAACATGGAGGACGTGCGGGTTTATGGCCTATACTGCAGCCAGCCACCAGGGAGAGTGCAGAAAGATTTGGCCTCATGCTTATGAGGCTGTCATGTCCGTCTTTACATGCAGTCTATGATACAGACTGTTTTCAATGTACACAGTTTATTTTAAGCTGGGAACATTCAATCTTTATTCAGCAGAAACACAATGATAATGATGAGTTCTAAAGAGGTGTGTAAATGTTATTCTCTCAATGTCTGTCTTTATTTTAGTGTTTGTGTGTGTGTGTGTGTGTGTGTGTGTGTGATTGTGCAGTCAAGTGTGCCATGTACTCAAACCAGGAGTGTATTGTTGTTCAGGCCTCCGGAAAAAAAGTGTGTATGTGCTTGTGTGTGTGTGTGGCAAAAATAAGTACTTCTGATTACCCTCTCCTCATCTCAGGAACACACACACAGAGAAGAAGATTTGAATCCATTTTGAAGTGGAAATACTATCTGCATATTTATAAGTTGATATTTCTCCGGTTCCTGAAAACATCCCTCATTTTGTAAGTGTAGGCATTGAAATAGATCTCCATGAAGTGGCTGAGCTGAAAAACAGCAGCTCTGTTCCTCGATTCCTGTCACATCCACATTTACAAAATGTTGGCAAACCAAATTCAAACATCTTGTTTTGTAAGTCTGGTATTTGATGGTGAGCCCTGCAGTAATTCTGTAAGAAACAGATACAACATTTTTTTAAAATTTTAAACTCTGCCCAAAGATTTACCTCAGACACTCTGACAGACTGCTTTTCAATAAACTACATGGCTAATATCAAACTGTAGAATATCCCCAGCATCTGACTTGTCAGTAGCCTGGTGGGCTGAGAAACCCAGTGACTTATTACAACCTAGTGGCTGAAACCTTTCAGACCCGCTTGTAAAACTTGTGCAGGAAATGAGGAACACCCTTTGCCCTCCCAGCTGCTACTGAAGTGCCTCTGGGCCAGTCCTGAAGTGCAACAGCAGCTAAAAGAGAATGACTAGACTGGGCAGCTCCCAACTGAGGGTCACAAAAACCTCCTGAGAAACTACCTGTGATAAAGATGTTGGATGCGGTGATGGTGATGGTGATGGGGATGGGGAACATGTTTTAGTGGAACATTTGAACATCTCATTTTCAGAGTTGCTGGTTTGTGTTGTTTCCCTAAGTGAAGGTGATTTTTAACGACTGTATCAGCTCAGAGGCAGAGGGAGAAGAGAATGCTGCATGAAATAAGCACGTCCATCTAGTGGAGAATAGATCATTAAATGTGGTGTGTTCAGGATCTATGTAAGAAAATCCCAACTGAGCATCGTGAATGCACCATGACAGACAGCATCAATAAAGTGAATAATGATATCCACATGGGAAAACCAAGAGACAAAATCAGTCAAATGACACAGACACACTTTCCTCAGGAACTTGAGGGTTTGAATGAATCTCACATGATCCAGTCTGTGTTTCCTCTAACACAGTCGACACAACTTTAAAATGATCCCACAGAATGAGTATGTGCAGTAGATGGCACTGTTGCCATATCTCACTTCACACGCAGATACACACACACACGCACATACACAAAGAAGCAGAGATTGGCAAACACAACGGCACCTCAGGCTGAAGAGATGGAGAGGAGCATTCTGTCTGTCTCTCGCTCTTCCTCCTTCTCCCTCTCTTTGACACACATACATACGCTGTCTTTTCTCCGTCGGGTCGTTTTTCTCCCTCTCCCTCCTTTGCTCACACTCGCATTACCTCTGTCTTGTCATCCTGGGTAATGTATCGCTTGTTACTAAAGCAGATACCCCATAATACTAAAACGCACTGTCACAGCAGCCAAGCATTGGAAAATCCAAAAGATTTACAGCGGGCTTACAGAGTATTGTGAAATTACAAAACTGTGCAGCACGTAATCGTAAGCTTCTGCAAAGTGGAGACGGGCTGCACAATGCTGCAATCACATTTGCATCAGTTGCATTCCTGATCAACTACAAGCTGCACACAACTGCAGTCATCCACTGTCAGCGTCACTGGATTTGTATTTATTTTTTATTTCTGAAGTGTTTTGCTGAAGAGCACTTCAGGAGCGGGGATTACCTCTCAGTCACTATCCTCCCACGGTTTATTATTCCTGAGGGGATTTAAAGTGTCATTTGCCTGGTCACAAAAATCACTTCTCTTCTTTTAGCGGAGGCCGCTGCCATGAAGAGACCGAAATCAAATATGAGCTGTTATTGGGAATTTGTGGTCATCTTCACTGTGTCATACAGAGCACTTCATCCAGTCTGAAGTGTGCGTCTGTGTGTGAGGGCGGGAGTTTGAAAGACAAGCCACATTCGGTTAACGGCAAGAAAATACGGTCATCCCTTCTTTATCAAAATGTGCAGACTAAGAGGGAACTACTGTGGCCAAGAGCACTGCGAATTAAGAAAACGCATGCAAATAGAAAAAACCTGCAAATTAAAAAAACAACTTTAATTTGACAACACATACGCTGCAAAAAGTCACCACACATGCAAATGGTGAAAGGACGATACAGGAGATGTTTCAAGGGGACCCAAAACATTACCTTAGCACAAACTGCAGCTTCCAGAAATCCTATAAAGTTGATTTAAAGCATCTAAGATAGAAAGTGAACCCATAATCATTGGATTTGTGCACCAGATAAACTGGCAGATGAACGTCTACAACTCAAGAGGACACAACAATGACGGCCAGCTTTAAGTTAGTAAAACATTTAATCAAGATGTGCAGAGAGGCTGCGATTTATCATCACAATTTGAAGATTGACCTCTGTTCATGATCAGTGAGCCTGCGAGCAGTGCCAGACGCACACCTCCGAAACACAACGGCAAAACAAATCTGCTCTTTTGTGGAGCTGACAGTTAAAACACCAAGACGCTTGCCAGAAGACTTAATATTGCAGCGGGTCAATAAAAGCAAACGAATAAATTACGGAACCCGTGAACTCGCTTGGCCAAACTTTCCAAACCGACCAGTAAACAGTTTGCTCTGCACGAGGGGCGTTAAAGTGAAGTAGGAAGCGAGGACAAGTCTGACTGACTGCTCGCTTACAGCCGGACACAAAATGGCTGCGAAGTTTGGCCGCGGACAGCGAGCTGTGACAGCTCAGCCATCACATCTGATTTAACAAAGGTTGCGGCTTGAGTCCTCACAGTAGCCAATACTGCTGCTCCCCCACAAAGTGGATCTAACTGCTGCACTGCACTTTCTCAATGTTGCCTAAAGGATGGATATTACACCAGCTGGATGAGACCAAAATATTTTGACAGATATGACAAGTTGTTTCTTGTAGTAGAAGTACATTTACACAAGTACTGATTTTAGTTTTATGCTACTTGTACTTTTAAGACTTGTACTTTAAAAACAAAGGTCTGTACTTTAACTTCACTGCATTTATTTGATAGCAGTTGCAGATTATGAAATTGTATAGAAAACCCCTTGTTTTTTATTTATGCACAAGTGTTTGCAAAACTCCCACATCGTGATCCACCGTGACGTCACCTTCAGAATTTGGGCCTGCGCCATTTTAGTTTCTTAAAAAACCAGAAGGAACCAGATTTGCAGTTGGGATGTGTGGAGCCTGACCTACACCTGCACCCATTGGATGGTACTAGCTGTCAATCACACGGCATCCAAGCCCCTGTCCATACTGTGCTTTATCATTTATATTACTATATTATACCATCTATAAAAATAGAGCTTGACGGGTTTGAGTCGGGCTCGGTTAGTTTTCTTTCTGACTCGGTTGTTGTTTCATTCTTTACATATATTAACTTTACATATATTTTGGTAATTGATAAATTACATCTTATACCAAAACAATTAAACACACAGTTCTGTCAACCCTCCCCCAAAGTATTTTTTCCCTTTCCCCCAGTTTTCAATATGTCAACAGTACGCGTCTCAGAACCTGCTGTTTGACCATCTGCAATCCTGCAAGTCAGGGATTCTTCAGTTTTTCAAGCTGATATCCGTGTTTTCTTTTCTCCTCTGCAAGAGCCAGCCATCTTTCTTCCCAACACCTTGTACTGAAGCCCAGTACAAAACCTTACTGACCGCACGGCCAAGGCCTAAAAACAGAACATTTGTCATGCTCTCAGTGCCAAGTGTTTCAATGTTACCTCCTGCACAAAGATCAGTTAACCTGGAGATTAAATGACCCTGAATTACATGAGAAAAATATGAAATAAAAGGTGTGCTGGTGCCCATAGAGTCTTCTAACGGAGTCGAACTAGGCTGCTGGCCAGTATTTCATTGCAGTGAGAAATCCTGCGTAAGAAGAGCCCATCTTAATTTTCTGAATCAAACAAAAATAATTTGAATTCAGATAACCCCAACAATCTGTTTCCTAATACTGCTGAAGTACTGCTGAGTAAAACCATTTAAAGTCCAATAACGTGCAATAATCTGCTGCAGAGATGGTGCATCCTCCTTTTACACATTTAGATAAAGATGAGATACTATCTTTTTTCATGTGGTTGGAGGTCTGCTCCTCAGAGAGATGTGTAACAGAAAGGTGGGGAACAGATGGTAGAGAGCTGGAGAGAGGCCGAGCGGAGGAAAGAATGGAGAAAAGGGAGGAAAGCAGTGTGTGTTTCAGCTTGTCAACACTTGGATATTTCCTCCACAGCACTCTGTCTCTCTTCATATCTCACCCAAGTGTCAGGGGAGTGGGCGGCGGGCCCTGTCTGGAGAGACCACACACACATTTAGCCTTCAGAAAACTAGCCTTGGCAGTGCTGGTTGTTATCATGAACAGTAACTCACACTGCTGTTGTGCACAATGTGCGCTGTGTGAAGTCATTTAAATTCATATTTGTCTGCAACAGAGACTCCCTACTTTCTCGTTAAATAAGGCAGTTATGTGTAGTTTCATAGGCCCTGTTCAGACCTGACATTACCATTCATCTTGGATCATTTCAAAGTCAAGTACAAATGTGGACGCACCCAAAATGCATTGAGGACGCATTCTGGGTTTTTAATCAGAAGGTCCCAGAAAAGTTTCCGTGGCGGTAGAGCGCTCAGAGCGATGTTGCTTTTTGATCCTTCCAAGTCGGCTTTTCCGATCATTCTGAAGCAGAGTGTTGAATTATTTACTGACTAAAATGGAACGTGAGTTGGGGTTAGACCTTTGTTTTGGACATCCAGCGATCACTGAGACCACATTGTTGGTCTGGGACGAATATGGCTGCGGTGTTGTAGCAGTTTGCAAGTGAATGTGTTCTTGGCTTCATTGAAGGACTGAAGTATTACTACTGTGTTTGTTTCCGTTTGTTTCTTCCTTAAATAAGCAGAATTACGCATAAACTACTCTGTGGATTACCAGGAAATTAGGATGACGGTTCTCGAAGTGCCCTTCTAGGTCAATATTTGTGGCCACAATTTAAACATCACATATTGTGATTTGAGCAATTTTGATAAGAGCCAAATTTTGATGGCCGAACAACTTGGTCAGAGCATTTCCTAAACAGAAGGTCTCTTGGGGTGTTCCTCTTGTGCAGTGGTAGGCTACTGCCAAAAGTGATCCAAGGACAGATAACTGGAGAGTGGCAACAAGGTCATGGCTGCCCAAGGCTCCTTAATACACATGGGGAGCTACTGTAGTATAAATGCTGGGTATGATAGAAAGCTTTGAGAACATACAGACGATTGAGTGCTCGCGATGACCCGTGTCCATTGACGAATGTGCACAAGAGCATCAGAACTGGACCATGGAGCGTTACGGCCACTGAATCACATTGTCTATTTCTTTGTATATACCAGAAAACACTGGGAAGGGTAACCTTTACTCCTGCAGTACAGTTAGCCAAAAATAATCCTGATATCTCTGCGTGTACAGGTTCATAATTGTTTGTTGATCCTAAACATGGATCAGACAACAGCCAGTGTGATAATTTAGCATAATGAGAGTTTATTGAAAATTATTCTGTGACTGAAACAGCTTTATTAAAAGTCATTTAAATGCCCTCATAATGTGACACTGCCTCAGTAGGTTTGTAGAAACACAGATGCTGGAGATTCCTCTGTTTTGCTGTCACTTTATTTTGTCGTGTTAACTGCGACAATGGATTCAGATGACATGCATCATTTTTGGCAATCTCTTAGGATGTAATAATATGCAGGAAAAACAAACCAGGGTAGACCTGAGGGCAGTAATGAATACAGAAATGTTTGCATGAGGCATACTACGAAACTCCAAAATATCCCACTGTACATCATTTACAGGAGAAGTACAGCACATAAGGCTGGCAACCGAAACATTTCTTTTCGTTATCTGGCTTCACTGAATCTAACCGTCCTGATGTAGGAAAATGGGATAATACCCCAGATCCAGATGTTTCAAACTGATACTTCAGGTGTCTGTATATATTTGTGAATATATATGTAGTTATACTGTAGTAATACTAGGCTCAGGGAAAGAACTGTAGAGAAAACAACTTTAATATATGGAGGAATATGATATAGTAAACTACCATAACAACCATATAGACAGGAAATAGAGAGAGAGAGAGAGAGAGCGTGTTCAGCATCAGCCTCCCTCAATGGGGGGGATGCGCTCCTCAGCCATGTCTTAATAGATTGTCTGGTGTCCCTGGAAACAGTCTCACTGAGCTGCTGTGAATAAGCAATAAGTAAGTAGAGAGAGAGTGTGTGTGTCTGTGTGTGCATGTGCATGTGTCACTCCCTCATTTAGCAACACACACAAATGACAGTGAGCTTCGCAGGTGACCTACACGTTCTGTTTTCTTCATACTGTATATTCATATAATATATATGTTGAAATTAGATTTATTGTGCACAAGAGGAATAGATTTCCCTGCTTGAACCCCAGCAGGAAGTAGAACACCATGGAAGCAGTCATCTGCTGAGGAGAGAGAGGGAACTTAAGAGGCCTGTGTCCTGACTGAACTTTCTCCAAGCTTCCTTTTTTTTTCACATTTCCCCAATGCGGGTTCTAATCCTGCCTGTTTTGAATGGGCTGTTTGCTTGGCCTGTGGTGTTGCTGGTTGCCGCTTTCTTTCTGATCGAGCTGTGACAAGTAAAGACTAAGTCCACAGAACCATGAAGCTGCTCCACCGCTGCGGCACAAAGAGCTGCTCACCTACTTATTCAGAGTTCGGTGAAGCTTGACTCAGTATACAGAACCCTGGACAGGAGAATCAATTGTCATTGTTGTGAACGGGCTGTGGTCGTGGTCAACAATGTCATTTGCGTTTATGAGTCCCAGCTCGGTTGCTGGTGCTGTTTATTAAAAGTTTCTCAATATGATATTGAGCGTCCAAATTTTGACACTTGCACCTCCTTGGGCCCTTTTCAATACACATGCCAAGTGTGAAGCCGACAAGATAAACAATTGTTGAAATATAAATTCTAGGAGATGTGGCCATTTTTAAACTCCATGTAATCAGTTTCAAAGATAACTGGCCTGAGATCGGCTACACACTGCCGCATGCTACTGTGGAGAACACTGAACTCTAGCATGAAGGAGAAGGTGGTGGAAAGTGCAGCAGGTCAGCCCCAAGGAAACTGTCGGGTGAAACTTGTTGAAGTGTCACAGGAAGTCTATTTTCCACCTCAGGAACTAGAGCTGATTGGCCTTTGGAGTCGGACTTACCTGTGACCAATGAACAATCAGGGCATGGCCTGTTTGACCTGTCACTCACCTGGAGAGCTGCAAACATGGACTGACCACCAAACACACGTCTGTCCAATACTAGTTAGTTCATGGGTCATGGACAAGTGCTTTTAATGATTCTTAGCATTCAAACGTGATGTACTGTCACTCACTCTCCCCTAACAGCTTAGTTAAGATACATCTTTACATCTTGAGACCATGAGAAATTACATTTGCTATTTTGTCTTCTTCAAAAAGAACAATTTTCATGGAAGTGAACTGCTGCCACAGACATTACACTGCAGACGAGTGTTATTCAAAGTGGTGGTAGTTATATCTTGGCACCCTGAAGTTAACAAATAGCCCTGATTTCAACAGTCAGAACAGTTTTCAGTTCCCTCCTTTCGTTGTTTATCTGCTGCTTTCCCATATTATCGTTGTAGAAACTTTCTAGAAAGTCAAATGTAAGCGACACCCTCTGCCTACTTCTCCCTGCGTCTCTTCCTGGCCCCCTCTTTTCCTCCTATCTCTGTTCCACCCTCTTTTTCCATCCCCTCCTCCCGTCTCTCCCCAGGTTCTTGGCAGTGCTTGGCAGTCGCCCACCTTGTCTAACTAGCAGGTTGATGTGCGTCTGTAAATGTGTGTATTTTCTGTGCCTCTGCTCAGTTTGTGTGTGTGTGTGTGTGTACACAAGATTGTGTATGTGTGTGTGTGTGTGTGTGTGACTAGCAGTAGTCTAGACGTGGTTTCCTCTCCTGTGTTTGTCTTTCTCCTCAGGCCAGCTGATCTGTTCAGCCAGGAATGTTACTGCTACTGCTGCCACACTGTTCACACACACACACACACACTCTCTGTTTCTCCGCAGCTCCCCTCTTCTCTGCTCCCCCTTTATCTCCCCGCACAATTTATTTTTCTCTCCTCCTTTATCTGCACATATCTTCCATTTATCCATCTGTCTGACTCTTTCCCTGCAGTTTTAGTCTGTATCCCCCTCCCTCGCTCCTGCTTCTTCCCCTTTTTGCATTAGCAGAGATTCACTTATCTTTCCTCTAAAGCGTCTTCGATGCCAGCCCCCCCCCCCCCCCCATTGTCTTTGTCTAGCCCCTCTCTCTTTTTCCCCTTTTCCCTCTCTCCCCCCTGATTTCCTTACTTTACCCTTACTTCTCTTCCTGCAGACAAAGTTGTCTTTCACTGGATGTCTGCTGGCCTAAGACCAGCACACCTCAGCATGTACGTGTACGTAGTTTTATGTGTTTGTGCATTTTTACAAATACTAATATTTTCTAACGACTGTTAATTTGTGTGTGTGTGTGTATGTATGTGTGAGTGTGTGCGTACCAGCCAGACTGGCATCATGGTGGCACACCTCAGACACAGGAGACAGGCAGAATTAGAAACACAGGATAAATCCTAGTGACCTGTTTTCTTTTCCTAATTTTTTTCCTATATTTATTTCCTGCTGCTCCTCCACCTTTGAGGAAAGTATGACCATGTTTCTGTTTCCTTGTGCGTCACATGTACATATAAAGTATGACGCATATGCATGCACATGAGGTACAAACTATTTTCCGAATAATAATTTTCAATCTTTTATATTTGTTTGTATTTGTTTGATGATGTGAATAAATCCCAAAAGGGCCAATTAATGACCTGCATCTTTATACAAAGCCACACTGTTACAAATGTACTTTTAATTACATAACACCGTAAAACTGAAGCTATTTGAAATATTTATGAATATTTAATATTATTGCTAAATATTTACATCCAGCATTAACAGATGTTTTATTGAAGCAATGTTCTTTTATAATTAACAGTAATTTGTCATTTACTATTACTGTTTTCAAAGGACCACTGTGTGCGACCTGGCACATTTAACATACTCATTATCACGTTTTCATAATTGTATATAAAATCACCCAAACTACGAATCTGTAGTTTCAGTGTAGATTCTCTTAAGAAGGGAATAGCAATCTGCAACCTCACCACTAGAGGTCACTAAGTCCTACACACTGCATCTTTAAGATGCATAAGAACAGATGTGCACTAGAAAGAATAATCCTTAAAAGTCTTAGTAGAAACAAAACTCATTGCAGGTTTACAGTGATGCAACAGTGAATTGACTCTCAGGTTATGCCCATTTCCCAAAATGCCAAACTATTCTTCAAACTAATGGTTTATAATTATTTATAAATGGTTTGTATTGTGTTCCAGGCTTTTTTGTGATTTTTGGACAATCTTCTCCAATTTTCTCATTCCTCTAAAGTTTGTTTTCTCACTTGCCAAGGAGGTAAACATATTTGGGAGGTTCACACCATGTCCCACAGCTCCCATACACCACTGCAGACATGATGTAATGATTGTGTTTGCAATTAAAGCCTTAATTGAATCTGTTTTGACCTGTGCACCCATCAGAAGCAGATATGTTTTATTTCCTCTATTTCCTAAATGCTTACTTCTATCCTTTACTGGTTTCCTTTGCTCTTTTGTGTGCCCTTCCCTTCCTTTCGCTCAGATGTTTCTTATTTCCTTCATCCCTCCCCTTCACCCTGAGAGTCTCTGTTCTCCCCTCGTCCACATGCTTTAGGCCTTCGGGTTGTAAAAATTAATCTTCATAAAAGGATGAAAAAAGTTTCTTCTTTCATCTCCCCTGGTCTTTCTTCACAAAGACACACACACACACACACTCTCACTTTAAAATTAAACTGATAAAATTCTCTTTCTAGTTGGCCTTGACAACGACCTGTGCTCTCTGAAACACACACACACACACACACACACACACACACACACCTTGGCGCTGGCCACACACCCCGAATAAATAAGCAGTGTGAGAGGGGAATAAGAGAAAAAGATACAAAAAAAAAGTGATGAGGAGGAAGATAAACGGGAAGGAGGGAAAAAATTGCAAAGAATGGAAAGGGGGTTTGTTTTCCCAGAGTTCCTCACCTGTTCCCAAGCGTCAGTCTTCCACAATGAAATTAAAAGACTAATACGAAGTTCATACAGCCGTCACACACACACACACACACACACACACACACACACACACACACACACACACACACACACACACACACACACACACACACACACACACACACACACACACACACAGCTTCTCCTCTCAGTTGAACCATCTGGTTAACTTATCAGTCTGCTCTCTTGCTGTTGCTGTAGCAACCAAAGCAACAAGCGACCGGGGGCTGCCGCACAGCACAATGCCTCCCTGTCTCTCTCTCCTTCTTCCTTCTCTCAGTCCCTTAATCCCTCCATCCCTCATTCCCTCGTCCCGTCACTCCTTCTCTGCATCATTTCTTCTCTCTCTCTCTCTCTCCCTTGCTCCTCTCCCTTCATGCCTTTACTAGTCAAGATTCCTACCTTCTCTTCCTCTTGCTTTGCAAACTTTATCATAGCTCTCTTTTCCTCCTCTCAAACCATTTTCTTTCCTTATTCATCCCTCGCTCCGTCATCCTGCTACCCACACTGCATCATTTCTTTTCTCTCCCTTGCTCCTTTCCCTCATCCCCTCATCCCTTTCCCTGCTTCCCCCTCTCTCATCTTTTCCTCCCCCCTCTTTCTTTGCTTTGCAAAACTTTATCCCGCTGACAACATGACACAGAAAAAGCTTTATGTTTTTCACAAAGAGAGAGAAACAGAACGAATGTGCCGTGAGTCTTTTGGGGAAAGAGAGCTTGACACAAGAGGAGAGAAAGTGTTTGTGTGGATGAGGACATAATTAGCATTGATCTCTACTGTACTTTGTACTTCTCCTCTTTGTCACTACTCCTGTAAATAAACTTGAAGTCCAAAAGCTTTTTCCTTTTGTAAGCAGTTTTTTTAGTCGTAAGAATTCAATCAGATTTCTGGTCCAGGTTGAGTGAGACATGTTGACTCTTAGTAAAGTTAGTTTAGTTTAGTGGATGTTTCATAAACTGTCACTGGTCGATTTAAACGGTTCGTTTAAGTTTCTGAGAGAAAAATATGGGAAAAAGTTGCACTGACACCACACGTAAGAAAGTTTGCAGAGGAGAAGGCTTATGGGATGAATGTCTCTTTGAATCTGAGTGTGTCACATTTGTACTAATGTGTATGCTTGGTGGAAGGTGTCATGGCCTTAAAATGTGGTGCCCACAGTCGTGGCAGCACTGCACCACCATGTTCTGCTTATTTGCATGCACACGTGGGTGTTTCTCCACTGCCCTTCCTGAAGGCGGTGTATTTGCGTGTGTGTCTGTGTGTGTGTGTGTGTGTGTACGTGCGAGTGATGGATGTGTAAGGTGAGCAGGTTAATCTCTTGCTAATGTAGATGAATTGTACACACAGCCTATGTTTCACTAAAAGTGCAAACACAAAGCCCCCATCACACACACGGATAAATTATTCCAGTGGGAAAAAAATAAATAACTAAAACATTAGATGGACACCCATGTAGTGTTCACTTACTGTGGAGAAATTGTCACTGCACCACGCAGAGAGCAACACAGGGTGAAGGGTACTGAACACACAGCAAAGGGATGCATGTGTGTGTGTGTGTGTGTGTGTGTGTGTGTGTGTGTGTGTGTGTGTGTGTGTGTCTTTGTAGAGAGAAAAATAATGTGAAGCTCACTTTCTCTGCTATACTCTCTTTCTCTTTGTTTTCTTCTGTCATTTCTTCTTTTTTTTATCACACACACACACACACATTTCTGTACTTTTATAATGTACTCCCTAGCCCCTACCCTAACCTTAAAGAGATAGTTCACCAAAAAATGAAAATGACCTTTGAATTTGTGTGGACAAACACACACACACACACACACAGTGACTCATTGCCACTAGTTTTCCTCTGTCAAAGTGCACCCACTCTGGGCTCTGGACACTGTCAGTGGTCAGCTGTGTGTGAGTGTGTGCCAGCGTGTCATCGGCCACAGAAGTAAGTCTTAATTTAGATGCTAACTCGAGACCTCCTGCTCCTCCGGGTCTGACAGACAGGCGAGTTTTGGACTTTGAAGTCGTTCTGCTCGGCTGTGCGGAGCTGCAATGCGAGCGTTAGTCCCGCCACCTGTTGATGGCTCCAACAGAAAACCTCATCAGCACCACCGCAGACTGCGTTATTGATGCCAGGAGCTGCCGGCCCTCAGCCAATCACTGCAGGCAAAACCCACGGCCCTCACGTTGCTCGTCTGTGCGTTTATTGAACAACATTCTGTCGTCTTTACAGGATGATTCTGTCACAATGAATTGTGTTAAACTTCTTAACAAAGTTTCTGCTGCTTTTATTATAATTGTTTTGCACAATATTGATACTTTACATTGGTGACAGACTGAAGATAGATAGAAATAGATTTCACTTTTATAGTTTCCTGAAATATTTCCCTCTAAACTAATCATTCTAATCATTGAATTTGCTACTGTATTCTTAGTGTAGGCAGCATTGTAACAAAGAAAGAATCAGCTCCTCATCTCCTCACTCCTGTCTTTCTTCTGTCAGGATTCTGTAGAAAGCTCCTGTATATTCAGAGCAGTGGTCGTCTCCTACGAGAGCAGCAACTCCGTTATTTTGGAGCCATCCTACCTTGTTTCCTTCGGGACAGAGTTAAAAATTCTTCTTACTGTATCAGAGGGCTTATAGCAGTGCTCAGGCTGCCTGAAAGAGCTGCTCAGCCCCAAACTCCCAAAATCCACAGCCTCACTTCTGAAGACTTTTTGACCCTTTGCACCTCCAGCACGAAGCTGCCCCCCAGCTCTGAACGAAGCTCCATCAAACTTTGGATAGAACAGGCCTCAACACTTTTTTAAAAACTTTAACTATTCTCTGTTTCCAAGCACTTTATTTGAATCCCATTATTTTTGTATTTGAATTTATAATTTTCCCTTTGCCTCCCATGTTGTCCGGCTGTGCTGATGATAATGCATACGAGTCGCAGCACTTTGAGATTTTATTTGAATGAAAAGTGCAATATAATTATGTAAAATAATGTGACTTCCAAGACTTTGTGGTGAGAGCAATTTTACTGCAAATTTACAAGTTGGGTTTGTAAAGTTTTATTTTGAATAATATATATAATTTGACCAGACAAGAAGCTCATCCTGCCTAATCTCAAACTCAAGTGCATAAAGCAAATTAATTTGTCATTTATCAAAATATAATTTGTCATTTATCCAATGTTTCAGAAAAAAAAAGATTTGATAAATTATTATTTTTTTAAATGTTAAGTGCAGAACTTGTTCTTGTTTACCACACTGATCATCTCAAGCCCAAATCCTAATTTGGGAGCCACCACTAGATTAACTAGCCACACCTTGAACGACTACAATGGTAAAATGCTGCGTTAGGTCATTAATAATATCAGTCAGGGGATATTCTCCTGTGTAAGGAGCACTGTGACTTTTGTCACTTTAGATATTTAGTTGATAATAATTCAGGCTGGGCTGCTTCACCTGCTTGTTCACACACATACTTCAGGCTCACAGGCAGGATGGACATCCTTCACTGTAGAGTGTTGCACCATATCCACGCAGGCATGAATCCTACCTTCTTCTCTCCTCCATCTCGCTTTGTTTTTCTCTCTACACCCCCCCCCCCCCCCTCTCCCCGTGGCTCTCTTTCTGTGAATAATTTATATACATAAAAAAAAGAAAAGCTATAGAGCTGAATTTTATTATCTGATTCAAAGTTTTCAACAACTTTCCCCTGCTCCCTCTTTCTCCATCTGTCTTCTCATTTAATTTCCATTTCCAATTCTGCGTACGCACACGCACACTTTTTGAATGTTTTTAATAGTCTGTCCTTATGGGGACATTCTCTAACATGAATTACCATCGATTGTTTAAAACGTTTACCAAACCCTGATCATATTTCAACACACACACACACACGCACACACACACACACACAAATGAAAGCAGTAAGTTCTGGGTCGAGGCAGCAAAGTGACAAAGCAGTAAATCAATTCACTAGCAGTCCACTCAAGACCTGAATGACCTACAAACACACACACACACACTCACACACTCTGTGCTTACTCTCGGTATGTGCACTCTCACACATACACTATTTATACACACAGACAGAATGTTGGGGGGGTTGTACATAATAGAAAACATAACTGTGGGGAAGATACATCAGCAGAATATCAGTCAAACTATCGACACGAGCGAATGAGCCTCTGCACTGGTTGTGTATTTACCTCCCAGCTCCCTGACAGTTTGACCAAGGTGAGTGTTGCTCACTGTGAATAAAGACTATATCTGATATCTCATTGTAGTTGCTGTGTCACACAAATGCCGTTATATCTCACTAAGACAGATATTTTTACAAACGCCTTCTTAAGTGCAGAGTTTCAAAATAAGGTGTTTGGAGTGCTAGGTTCACATGCTAGCTGGTTTAGAAGGGAAATATTCTGGTGTTTGGAGCAGAATATAACTGTAACTATGGTGAAGGCAGTCAGCGTATCTTGGCACCTCGAGGTGTCCACTACGGTCTAAGGGTGGCAGCTATTTAGCACCGACACAGTTTAGAGTAGCTTGGTCTGAAGCGAGTATTTGAATAATGAGTGACGCTGTGTCAGGCGTATTTAAGAAACAGGACCCTTATGTGGAACATCACAACGCATCCTATGGTGAGAAATCTCGCTCATGCTACTCAGTGAACCAGGGTTACGAGTGTAATCTGAAGTCTCTGTGTGAACGTGTTGTGAAACGATGACGAATGAGCATGTGTTAGAAACAGTAACAATAATGGCGGATCTCTACCAGTTTCTCTCTGGTTGATTCGCACTGCTAATTAACTCTAAATGTACAACAGCACATTACCAGCATCCACAGAGATCTGCCTCACCCAACACGACCCCAGTGATTCTCTCTGGTATTTGATGGATAGTTGATGTAGACTATCGCCACCTACTGACCCTGGTTGCTTGCCTGAGCGTTCTCGTCTGGATGGAAATAAACAACAGCAGTTGTGCAATCTGAGTTTTTTTCAAAAACAGAGGGGAAAATATCCGTAGCAGTGTAGACGAGGCCTTGACAGCAATCTGTCTGTGATGTGTGGAGGACAGCAACACTTGTTATCTGCAACGAACAGGCCTCAGAGAGAGAAGGGGTTTCGGATTGGTCCAGCTGCACTGCTGACTCATTCATATAAACACTGAGTATTGTTGGACACATTGATGGACACTTCCCTCTCTGAGTGAAGGCTGCATGGAAAGGAAACTTGATTGCACATCTGTTGTCAGGATATTTACTGTACCTCATGCCAGAATTAATCAAACGTTTCTTTTTTTATCATCTGCACAAAAGCTCAAATGTCTTTGTGCTCTTGTTTGCTGATGAGATTGTATGAGGTAGACGTGGTCAATTGTGCAACACTCCGGATGAGAGTTCCTTCGATTTTTACTCAAGACGTGCTCATTAAGATTGTTGATCGGTCTGTTGTTTATATTGCTTCTTAATAACTTCCCCAGACTGCTGCTTGCACATCTACCTCAGTAATTACTCAGGTCCAATTGTCTCCAGTCTTATAATATGGGGATGTAAACCCTTGACGCCAGATGTTGAGAAAGAAAGAAAAAAAAACTGTTTTACCGAATGCTGGGTTGAATAATGTAAGTGTAGCAACATGCTGTTCATAAGCATCTCATCAAAGTTATTGCAACCACTTGCGAGCTCTTGTAATAACTGGTAAACCATAAAGAAAAGGATTCAAAGGCACAACTCACGGGAACGAGAAGGTCTTTACATGTGAAATGGTGGGTACACAGGCTGTCACAGGCGCAGGCAAACAAATCCAACAGAGCTAAGAAAAGGAAATAGCACAGACAAGTAAACCTGGGATACTGATGCATGAAGAGATGCTGGGATGTTTGGTGGTAAGGACAAAGAAAAAAAGTGGCACAGAGGAGGAGGAGCACAAGGAATAAATACACGAGGAAGGTGAAGACAAGGAGACGGAGGTGAAACCAATTAGGGCGGAGCAGACAATCACACAGGCGGAAAACAAGGGCAGGAAGTGGAGATCTGAAACAAGCAATACAAATATACAACAGGACAAAAACGATAATGGCTCTAAGAAGGTCCAGTCGATCATTTTTCCAGTAAGTTCAGTTTTTAATAATATATGATATTAGGAAAAATAAATCCAGATTGGTCGATCATGTATCAATCCCCGGATCGCTATTACACAGACTCTGCCTCCAAATGCGCAAGATGCCGACTGGAAATTTTAGCTTTGCTTCTAGACATCAGTAGGAAGAGCAGACGCGTCATCCATCTTTATGTCAGTCTATGGTACGAGACGCACAACCTCTCCTCAGGACCATAACCTTCCCAGTCCACCAGGTAATGAGAGTTACGCCCCTGATGACCTGCCAGGAGGCGAGTCAGACCTTCATCGATGATCCAGGAGGTGATGAGGGTCTCGAGGTTTCGTCTGCTGTGAGCATTTGCGATTTAAAAGAAATCTTCCACATTAAACTTTTTGAACTTGATATCCAGTTCCCTGCATTCCTCCAGTCTGCCTCTCTTTGTCTCTCTCCTACTCTGTGCCCTCATTACCTGTCTTTACTACTCTATTCTATTTCATTTTATTACTTTTCAGTGTAAAAAGTCCGTCCAAATTATATTTCTGTTTGAATGCGATACAAAGAGCAGAATTGATATTGAATACTCATGAGGTAGATAATGGGAGAAAGGGAAGGAAATTAAGTGAGTGTGACTGAGAAAATGAGAAAGAGAAAAATAGCACGAGTGTGTTTTTCATTCCAAAGTATCAACTTAACATTTCCACCAGAGTTGGGACAAGATTTGACTTTTTATACAGAGTTTTGATGGAATGAAAAAGCTTTTTCTATGTCACATGTCAGCTCACGTGTGCAACAGGCACAGCTCTAAGTCCAGGTGTGAACGCATCCCAAGATTCATTGAGGAACCACTTGACTTCTGATCGCTCAGAACATATAAGGAGGTGGTCTGGGACACTAATGCATCTGGGGTCACACTTAAGGACCGCCTTCACAGCTGATGTCCTCTGATCCACTACAGTTTCATAATGAACCCTTTGAGTAAATGCTAAAATGAATTGAGACCCAACATTCTTAGGTGGAAACTGATAAACGTAGGCGTTGCTCATACAATCTGCTTTTAAATGAGCTCTGTCCACACAAGTGTTTTAATCACCGTTCAAACACAACTGAAAACCACCATTCACGTACACTGGGCAGATGCAAACAGGAATCACAAACATGCTCTTAGAGAAGGAAATAAGTTAATTTAGGTTTTGGCTGCATTATAGTTGGCAGCAAGGAAAAACTGTCCCATACAAATTGAGCAAAACAGTATACAAGTAGTTCAATTAACCTTACTACGCCTCCTCTTTGTTTCTATGTTATTTTACTTTTTGTCTTTGGTTTTTCTGCAAACCTCAAACTAAACTGGAGATGAAATGGCTGAAAACCACGGTATTGAGAAAGCAAACGACAGAAAGACAGAAGGTAAGTGACTGAAGACACTGGATGAAGAGGAGAGAGTCAAAACTGAGAAGAATGTGAAAGTGAATTAAGAACAGAGAGGGTGTGTGTAAGAAAATGATGTAAGTGTTTGAAAAGCTTATTTTTTCAAGTGGACTTCAGTAGAGAACAGTAAGGTTGTAGAAAGCAAGAGGCAAAGGAAAAAGGTACGATTCCTTCAGCACACCGTCATGTCTCCAGAATAAAACCACTTTGTCTCCTGTAGTCATGAATTACTAAAGACTTTCTATGAATAATTGATATCAATGAAAATCCAATTTTTGTGATCAATTGAGGACAATCACATTCAGAATCACCGTTTTACTAATTTTACTAATGTCTGGAAATGTATTGTTCCTCTCCGTTTCTGTATTTCTGTCATTTTGTAAGTGAGTAAGTGTTTCTAATGCAACACATTTTGCTTAATTCAGTGAATATCTCCTCACGGTCCACTGGCTGTCCACTCTGTGTGTGTGTGCTGTAAAACACTCAAGGTGTTCCTTCACAGCTCTGTGTGAATGGGAGACAAGATGACTTTGACTAAACCTCAAATCTGTTTTCTAGCCAGGCACCTACAGGGGGCGTTAGTGCAGAAGGGAAACATAATTGCATTGTTAAGAGGGACGTCCAAGGAAGAGCCAAAGATGAGAAGGTCCGAAGAACAAGTTGAACAGTGAGTGTTATGATCAGACAAGGGTAGAGCCACATTAACATCAAGGTGCTTTTAATCTGATTATCTAGTGGAATGTAGTTGTTCGGGTAATTTCAAACAGGATTTCTTAGCTAACATATCAAAAGAGATCCTGAAAGAGTTTCTTAAATATTCTGTATGAAGAAAAGTAAAGCAAGATCACTGCTGCATTCAATTCTTACTATCTGCTTTTAACTCCTGTTTTAGTTTATAAAAATCATCTTCACTCCTTAAAGTGGTGACAGGTTGATATTTTCTCTCTGACATCACATACTCATATAAACTATTTGTGGACTTTTTGGACCATTTTACATTTAGATGAGTGATTAAATGAAACAATAACACACGTTGCTTGAAATGCAGGAATATCAACACAACCTCATCCAGCTAATGTAATCAAGGAGTATTCAATGTAAGAGGATTCAAGACACAGATGTTCCGTAGCGGCACCGCCTGGTGTGAATTGATGTTTACTCCCATCTCAAATGGTTGTTTGATGACAGCTTCAGCTCACACAGGAGATGTCCTTGTTGTGAACTGATGAATTGATGTTTCGGCTGTGGTTTTTCTTCTATGTCATTTCCCTTTGAAAGATTGAGTTGGACTCATTTTTGAATTGGTGGAATTTTGATGTTGGGTTTCTTCTTGTAATCTTCTTGTGTTACGCATTTTGGATCTGTTCGCTCCTGTTTTACTCTGAAGCTTCTTTCCTTGTGTGTCTCTCTTTGACTTGACTTCCTGTCCGTGTGTGGTTTTCCTGTTCCTGATTGTCAGCACCCTGATGTGTCTCACCTGAGGTCAGTTTTCCTGCCTCCTTTGTGTACATTCAGTCTTTTCTACCTACTCAACAGTTTAGATTCGCTCATGGCTCAGTTTTGCTGCTTTGGTTTGGATTTCCTTGTGTCTCAGTTGTTTCTTAGTTTAATTTTCATGAGTTTGGATTTTATCTGCCTGCCACCTGTCACCTGAACCGTGAGTCTGTTTTTGGTTGATTTAATCCACCATTATCTGTCCAGTCTGTGTGTTGCTGTGGGGAAGTTAGTTTGAGTTTGGATAGTCTCTCAGGATCACAAGGCTCTTACTTAGGGACCATCAATAAATTCCTGTGTGAACAGGAGTGCATCATTTTTAACAGATCCATGTCATGTCACACACTGACTCCTAATCATATCAGATCATACTGCGTCCCTAGACAAACAAATCACACCTTTATTTATTGTGTTTTAGTCTGTCCCTTTATTTTTAGACAGTGGGGAATCTTATTATAACCCTAGGTAAACTGTACACAGATTTTTTATGACTACATAAAATGCTGTTGAATATCCAACCTATAAATAATTTCACCACAGTTGTGTGGTCGGCCTGTAAACTCAAAACATAACAGGAAGAAATGTTACTATTCTCAGATTTTGTGAAGTTGCAGTCTAATGTCAATGTTTGTTCTGCTAAATGTTTTTTAAAAATGGTAGCACTGCAGTCAAGATGAGAAAAATCACCTCATGTTCTGATTATATCTGAACATAATTTGATAGAACGAATACCTCCATAAATGCTGAATGGCCACTTTATCACGTTAACACATACACATGTATTGAGATCAGATGCAACTGGATTTGGAACAGTTTTATCTGCTCATAGATATTAGCACTATACACATGTATGATTTCTTTCATAAAGATCTTTGCTTTTTTTCTTGAGAAATTCACAAATATTGCAAAAATCTCAGGTTAAAGTAAAAAAGGTTTTGGGTTTTCATCGAATCCTCTCCAAAAGTGAACTGGTTAACTGGTCCAGTTCAATAGTTTTCAAACTATCCTGCAAACAGTCAAAAAAACAGCCTCAAAAAAGAATTCCCTCGGCCAAGGAGGTTATGTTTTTATTTCTCTGAGCTCATTGGTTCAGAAGGAACGCACCAGTTTCCTTTTGTGACATCACCGCTGGTCGCAGGTTGTTTGTTTTTCATCGCTCAAACTTGAGTAAACGTGCTGCCATTACTCTCTCATGGCAGATATTCTATACACGTCACAGTCGGCCAAGCTCGGGTGTAAGTATTCTAATGTGTGATGTCTGGATTCCTTCACTCTGCTGCAGTTTCAAGGTCCTGGTGTCGTGCATGTTGGCTCACTGTCACACTGTCATGGCGCACTGGCACACTGAAAGAGAGCAAAGCCATGTGAATGTTTTTAGTAACACCTGTGCCTCTCCAACTCTTACTATTTCCTACTATGTTAAATGGCTGCTGTGGAAAAGGAAGTTGGATTTGGCCGACACACTGACCATTCTTTCTTCTCTCTACCATCCCAGAATAAAAGTATGTTTCAACTCTTTTCCTCCATTGGCAACTTAGAGTAAACGAGTAATATTTTACTATCCTGATTCAAACCAATGACACTGATATGTTGTTCTTGGTTGTGTAGAGTTACCTCACTGTCTTCAAACTCGTAACATACCTGTATAGCTTTTTTCACACATTAATTCTTCGTATTCTCACTGGCCTACTTGGACATTTGCGTTCTCACATACAGCCCCTCTGGAAAATGTCCCGACTTTAGTGCATGTCTGAAAGCAGCTCAAGCTGACCTTTGTCTTACAGATATAAGAAACCCCATGAAAACTGTCTGTAGTACATGTCTTGCAGTTCTTCTGCTGTATTTCTCTATGGTCCAAAGTCTCCACATGCCAACTCTACAACTTTGTTATCCACAATTGAGCTAAATGTCATTGCCGAGCCAACAGGTGTGGACCAGAAAAATGTGCTTGCATCCCTGGAAAATCACACTGGGCGCTGCCACTGTGACCACAAATTCAGCCTCTAATTCACCACTACTGAGGCAGCTCAAGGATTTGTCTCTGGCTCGAGGATTTATGTCCTGATGGCTTAATAAAATAAAGATAGCCTTGTTCTGCACTTTCCAAGCTTGAGGAGAGACTGGCTTATGCTCACATATCTTAAAAGAGCCAAGATCATTCATTGGATAGCAGATGGCGATAATGCAGCAATCCTGTCAGTGATGGTCTCCAGTGATATGTCTGTCCTCTCTCAGAACACGTGTCAAAGGTCAGTGTGGCTCACCCGCAGCTGGGAGGCAGACTTCACTGTGCTGACAGGTGTTGACATATCAGTGAGTTGGATCACATTGGGTTTCTGATCTTGGTTCCCTGTGCTACATATTAAATCCACCTCTACCTTCAGCGCAGACTGAACCAGTGCCTCGGGGAGTCTTCTTGACCTGAGGGTCGTTCCCTAACGGCATCTGCACAGGAGGAGGAAAGAATCACAGTTCCTGTAATGCGGCTCTAGCGCCATTTGTATCCCATGGCTCACTGAGAGAATTATCTATATGAAGGTTTTACCCTATTTCATAGCATTTAAATGTGATGCTTGATAAAGGTAGAAGTCTATATGGTGTACATTTTGTATACAAAAGCAATTTAAAACAATAGCTACTGCTTGTTTCCAGTTCTGTTTGTTTAAGTACTATTTTAAAAATCTCAGTTTAGGAAGAAGCTTAAAAGTTGGATGCACCTACAGGGAACTACATGAGGTCACTATATTTAATGATCAGCTTATAATTGTGATTAAGGTGCAGATTGTCACTTTATTACAGGACTGAGAGAGATGACATTCACCAGGGGGCATTTAAGATGATTTTTGGAATCACTTTTGGGAAGCTGTCATGTCATCCATCTTTATATACAGTTGATGATATAACTCGCACAGCCCATGGTCAAACCTAATTTCAGTCTCCGTTTCAGAGTGGAATGGTATGCGTTCTATCCTCCTGCTGTCGGGAGTTGACCACATGTCCTTTAGTTTGATCGAACTCTGACCTACAAAGTCACAAGGCCCTGTTATGTCCTATTACATTCGTGCTGCGGGTACTTTACTTCTTGTTTAGGAAATATTGATTGTTTATATCTTTGTGTATATCTAAACCAGCCTTGTGGAGAAGGCTGTTTTGCAATAACTCCCCCCTCGCTAATGATATTCAAAGGACGCGGAGTAGAAATGTTTTTCAAATGCTGATTACATTTTTTCATGTGGTTGCCTTTTGAATAGACAACACAAAAAACATTTCAAGCCTTTTGAGCCTTGATCAGTATTTTTAAGAGCTCAGAAGTTTGCATTGACTTTGCTTCTTTTCTTTTTTCAAACGCATACAAACACTGGCCGAGTGCTCTGAAGTAGTTTGCTATAACAAGCCACAGGCCTTCAATCAACCACATCAACCATCAAAGTGGATGTAACGAACAAGACGAGTCTAAAAAATCAGCTTGAATTCATCGTCTGGGCTTATTTTTTCTGAGCTGTAACAAGGATCATGTCTCAAATTAGAAAATTAAAATAGACTTTTCTCTCTGTTAGAAAAAAGGAACAATGTTGGTGTACATTGTTGTTGTGTTGTCTCACAAGAATGCACAATTTTTACCTGATTTGGGGTCAGATTCAGTGCTCCTGACTTGAACAAATCATCCGGCCAAATAATCCTGTAGTGTACTTAATGAGAGCCGGCAGTCTGGCCCCATGGTTGCTTTTATTCCTACGTCATGTTTGATCACTTGAGTCTCTGGAATTGCCACAAGGAAATTGTTTGTTGAAAAATGTGTAGTCCTGCGTCTGCAGTATCTAGTGTGTGCGCTCTCATGATTAAAATTAAAAGTTGCTACGTCTCTTATGTCTGTGTTCTCTCATGTTTCTAAAATCGGCTAAGATTTAAAAACCCTCTGCAGTGTGCAGGAAGCAGATGTGACTGAATGAATAAGATAAGCTTTCCTGTAAAGAAATGATAAAGAGCATCACTCACTACTGCAAACACCTGTTGGTGCATATACCCAGTCTGAATATTACAATAAACAATAATATACTTTGTGAGACATTTTATATTGGAGAGGAATTATTTTTTAATGTTCCCTATATATGCTTTAAATGAC
The DNA here is from genome assembly GCF_024713975.1 of Paralichthys olivaceus. NCBI lineage: Eukaryota > Metazoa > Chordata > Actinopteri > Pleuronectiformes > Paralichthyidae > Paralichthys > Paralichthys olivaceus. Next base: position 7,290,684 of record NC_091112.1, read on the forward strand.
TTTTCACCGTCCCAAGTCTGCATGTTTCAGACCAAAACAACTGACCAGCAACTGACCTGTGACCGGTAACAACCTGCTTCATGCACCTTGCAAACAATCTCACAAACACGCTGTGTGTGTCTGTGTGTGTGTGAGAGGGGGAGAGTTGTCGGAGCAGTTCATTTGGGTTGTTGAGAGAATGTGTATAAATATCTTGGTACCTTGGACAGGGTGACGCAGTTAGTCACAAATTATAGTTATGGCTGTTTGTGTAACTGACTCACACTGTCCAACACACACCGAGTATTTACAGTTATAGGATGAGGTGAGCAAAGGACACAAAGCACACACACAAGAACACAAACAAAGTTAACAGTACATTTAACTATCCCCACACACCATCGCATTCTCTCTTTCACACACACACACACACACATGCAGCAGAATATTTTACAGTTGACAGTAGGCTATTTATTGTTGCCATGTACTGCTAATCAATACTGTCTCTATTGGACACATACATCATTGGCAATGAGCTGGACTGTCTGTGTGTTTGTCTGTGTGAGACTTGGTGCATGTGTCTGTTGTAATGGTGGCATAGATCACTGACAACGGGCCGCATGCATCTGTGTTAGTGAGAGAGATTGTGTCTGAGGGATCTTGTTAATGTTTGTGTAGCTCATTTTTCTTTGTGTGATGTTCTCACGGAGCAAGTCGACTAATTACCATTTTCACTGTCGATTAATAATTAGTTTGATTCATTAATTAATCATTCAGTCAATGAAATGTCAGAAAATGGCAAAGTACTTAAAACTGCTTGTCTTTCTACAGGTTGGAAATTAATGTTATTGTATTGGAAGGCTAAACAATTGTTGCTTCAGTAATTTTCTTCCTCAAGCAATTAATAATAAAGCAATTAATCAGTTCTTATTAAAGTTTTAAAAGCATTGTTTCGGTTCTTGGTTTAAATCCTGGTTCGGGGTCTTTCTGTGTTGAGTTTGCATATTTTTCTGTGTTTTCAAAGGGTACTCCAGCTTCCTCCCACAGTCCTGATGTGCTGAAGTTATTTGGAAACAGATTTGAATTAAATATGAGTGTAAATTTGTTGCTGTCTTTACGTGTCAGCCCTGCGACACGCTGGCAACCTGTTGCACCCATCAAAAGATCAGCTGCATACATGATGGAGGCACGATTTAAACTGGGTGATTTAAGTGATCTTGGATATAATCTCGTTAACTCTGTCCATCCGTCCCATTGTTGTGAACGCAATATCTCGTGTGGCTTGAAGCAGTTTCTTTAAATGTGGCAAAGGTCAAAGGTCATGGTGACATCAGGAACACCCAAAGGGAATTTCATTACATTTGACACAATGATTCACTTGGACTCAAGGAGGACCTGATTAGAGTTTGGAGGTCAAAGGTCACTCTGACCTAGATTGTGAATGTGTTCTCTAAAGATCACCCGATGAGAATCCTCTGATCCGCAGATTAACGGATATACGATTTTAGTCAAGGTAGCAGAGGCTTCTTCAACATGATCTTTTAAGTTTGCCTTTCGGGAATTTTCTTTACATTTTGACCAGTTGTCCCTTGGACTGATCTGATTTCAGTGGTCAAAGGTCACAGCGACCTCAAATGACTGTGGAAAAAATGTATATAGACTTAAAGTGCACTGGTTGGCAGAGGTATACAACCGCAGTGCAGTATTTCTAGCCTTTACATCTTCTCTTATTTCTTATTCTTATTCTGAACCTCTTCTGTCTTGCCAGGATCTGTGTTAAACCCATTCATTCTTTTGATGCAAAGAAGCACTGTGAGTTTGTACTATGCACTTTTTATGTGGTTTTGTGTGTGCGCTCTACTGCATACATACTTTACCTCGTGTATTTGTGTTGGCAGAATCGATAAGTGAATTATGTGTCTTGTATTTGTATGGGTCTGTCTGTTGCACATGGGACTAGATAAACAATAAACAGCAGTTTGGGTGCATTTATGTAACTGATATGGGTTTGCGTGTGTCTTTTTATGTGTGCGCACAGGAATTGTTTACCAAAGATTTATTTCCAAAAAGCCTGCAAACAAAACGCTGTCTTAGGTCTGCGCCGCAGAAAATCACTTTTGTCTGTTTTATTTGTCTTTGCGGTTCGCATCGCAGGTTGAGCAGTCAAACCAGATAAAACTCACATTTGTGTACATTTTACATTTTGAATTATTGGCACTTAGCTCCCACTGTTATGCAGCTTGACTTCCAGGGAGCACAGCAGTAGAATAAGCTTCAATTCTTAAATCATCATTAGCAACAACTAACACGCCTCGGCTCACTGCCCTGAAAATCCTCTCCTGACCCTGAAATTGTCCTCCGAGAGACGAGCGAGGAATAACAAAACCAGAAAAGGAGAAGAAGCAGAGAGATGGAGGGTACTTTCACTTCAGAGAGTTATTTCTCTCAACAACAACAACAGGCCTATTCATTGTTTTTACCATTTGCTAAACAATTTTGTCAAGCAAGACGGACAACAACAATGAACAGTGCCATTTTTCACAGATACACGAGCAGATAAATAAAATATATACGATAATGCGATACCTTACAAGACTCCAGGAGCAGAAAGTGATTTCATGGCCAGACAGCTGCCGCTCCTACACTGGTGGTGGTGGAGGGGAGTGATAAATGCTCCAATATCCCATAATGGTTATAGTCAAAGGTTCCCATCCAGTGTGTCAATTCCATGTCGCAATATTTACTCTCCATGTAATCACACAGCACCATTTTAAAGATGTATTTAGCAAGAGGGAGGTCCCTGCTGTCCCATCATGCACCACGGTTAACTTTGAAAACCCTTGTCACGGCTGTTTATGACCCTTTTCCCCAGCGACAACATTTTACACAACAGAAAGGTGCATCAAACAGTGAACACAGTAATGCATTGAAAAGAGTTCAAACCAAGGCCCGACAGTCCCCTCATAAAGCCACATTTAAATTCACGAGAACTTTAATTAGAATCTGCTCCATATTGCACACACTCAAAGATATTAGTCCCTGAAATATACCAGTTTTATCCATTAAGATCCATGAATGACTCACTGGGAAACTGCTAAAAATGTCAAAAACTAAAAACAGTCAGCCTCTTTGTGCAGATCCAACCCAACATTTATTGGATTTTCCTTGGTCCTTTTTCCATCCTCTCACCAAATTTGTCCAAATCTCTTCAGTAGTTTTTGCATAATCCTGCTTAAAATGTTAAAAATCACTCACCTATTCACACACACTACGATTTAGGGGTTTGATGTCCTGCTCACTGGGACTCTGCCACACTCTCTGGTCCCAGGAATCTAACCAGCAACCAAACCAACTACTACATAACTCCTTAGCCATGCTGTTTTTAGTCATTTACTTTAATTCAAAGTTGATTTTAGTTGGTTAAACTCCCACTACATATTCAGATTAAGGCATTATAGTCCAAAGTTTTAAAGTATTTATTATCCCTTGAGGAGAATGGACAGATTACATGAGAGTGGTCTGGACCAAACTTCAGAGTTATATTTGTTCTTCCTGAAATTTCTTAGAAGATAATTATTTGAATGCCACAGCGTCTTTTAAGTCAGTTTTACTGTATCTGCCACAAGAATGATGATGATCATTGGAGTGGTTGCTGCTGGAGGCCCATTGTCTCCGTCTGCTCTGATTCGGTTGACCTTGGCACAAGAAAAGTCTTACGCCGCCTTCTGCAATATTAAAACACATTTTCGTCTAAAGGGAAAACTGTCCAGTTTCACCACAAATCTTTTTTTTTTAATGTGGTAAATGGTGTTAAGCTGAAAAAAAAGGCAGAGGTGGAGTTGGGTTTTCTCCTGGAATGTGGATTACATGAGTAATATTTCCAAATCTATCTGTCTCACCATAACAACCCAATATGTATCCGGTCTGCTCGCCTCCACAACAGGAATAATAAATTCAGTATTCCAGCCAGACGAACAAACCTGCCTTTATTCACAATACCTGTGCGTGTGTTGGTTTGTGCATGTGTGCACATGCTGCATGTGTGTGTGGCGCCCGCGTACTGATGTTTCTGATTGTATTACATGAGAGCCCTCGCTGTATGTGAACCACATGTGTTACATGCTGTTCTAGTTTTACATTAATAAAATGTGTGTCCATGTGCACAGTCCTGCTCCTGCGATGGAGTGTTATAGTAATAAAATCATCACACAACCTCAATGTTTCTGGCATTTAACCAGAAAGCGGGAGAGGAGGGGAGAGGAGGGGAGAGGAGGGGAGAGGAGGGGAGACGACATCCAGCGGGAAATATTCCCCTGTGGTTAAAGGTTTCAAGTCATAGCAATTATTCTCCATGTGATGGCAGGTTTATTTTCATACTAATATCCAAGCATCACCCTGTGAATCCGATAGCTCTGTCTACAGACGATACACAAGCAACTTCCTCCTGGTGAGGAGGAGAGGTCGGAAATCGGGCCAGTATATTCCTATGTCATGAGATGATTTGTAGTGGTTAAACCTCAGAATTTTATTGTGGACAGTACAAACTATCAATGTCAGAAGTGCTTATACTGTACAGCAGTAAATACAGGAGAAACTATCGGATTTAATCTCCCACAGTGAAGCTGTAAATTGTTGAAATTTGAGCAAAAAGTCTTCCAGCCATGAGTCCGGCAATAGGAATAACCATCTTCATACACCTGGGTCCACTTTGTTGTCGAGTGCTACTTTTCCTAATTCCTAGAAAGTGTTTATTTGCATAAATCCAAATTTAACAGATGGCATAAAAAAAAGTAATAAAAATTTGCTGGGAGAGGAGAAATCCCAAGACGGGCCTATTCATGATCTTGACTTAAGTACAACAATATTCAGTGTCTTAAAGATTTATTTAGGTTGTGCCACAGAAAGAACACATTAAAATAAAAACTTTTTAAATACAAAATAGTGTCATATAGGAATTAAGAATAAGAAAAAGCTCCATAAGTCAAGCGACAAGTTGAATTACATGTGTTTACTGCCAATCATGACATTTCACCTAGTTTTTATAGCATCAAATAATTAATATAACTCAAACTAAACTTATCGGAAAATGATCTGTGTGTGATACGAACTACCTAAAATGACGGAAAGCATCTTTGAATGAAATTTATTTTTGTACTTTGACTGGTTCATTCCATGTCCCATTCATTAACATGGAGGATGGAAGGATTTATGACCGAGTGATTGAGACGCTTTGGCTTCACTCTCGGGGCGCTGTCATGTCGTCCATCTTTATTTACAGTCTATGGTTGTGCTGCTGAAACACATTGAGTGTTTATAAAAACCTGGCTGCAGCCTCGTCTTCTTCTGAGACGTTTGGAAAGACGATGATGAAATGTTAGTTTGAGGATTAACTTGTAAAACATGACATTAAATGATCAGGAAGATTTCCCTCTCTAAACAGTGTCTTGTACATAAATATCTGGAAAATCTAAATATAAAGAAATTGAGGAATTACGGATGTCATTACATCATGTGAGATATTTCCAGGAACAGAAACAGGAACTTAGTCTGAATTTCTCCACCCACTGGTTTGTCTATAATGGACAGTCCACAATGCATCACTGCCTCTGGACATGTTGCATTTTCACCAATGAGCGTGACTCACTTTTTCTTGATAGGAACAAATCTCACTCTTGCTTTTCACCACTGCTCTCTCCACCTACACACTGACAGTAGAAAGCAACAAGTTCATTTCTGATCCCAGGGGATTGGTAAAAGTCATTCTGGGAAATGCAGGGAAGCATTAACTGGAGTAGAGGACAGTTTGAGAGGGAGTGGGTACACCAAACGAGTAAATTGCGACACTTAATCACAAACTAACTGCTGGAATGCACTGAGCATCGCAGACTGATGAGCGAGCAAGTACCTGAGGGTGGAATTTTCCTTTAATCATGCAGTCGACATCCACTGAGTCATGGCTCTGAGTCAGTGGGCAGCACAAGGGGACTGCTGTCCAGTTGTGTGCGTTATGTATCTGTGTGTGGGAGGGTGCTGGTGGAGGTGGCAGCGCAGCCTGGAAACAAACTGTACCTCTGAAAAATCAACAAGCTGTGACCAAGTTGCAGCAGAAAAAGTTGCAGTGGTCCAAAAAAAAATTAACGACGCCGGTCCGAGACACAAACAGTGCTGGAATGAGTTATTTCCATTTTCGCCTCACAAATTTTTCACAGCACCCAGCAGGAAAGTTTGGAAAGTTACTCTCGATGCATAATCCATTACAGATTAGTGATTGCCTGTATAAAACGATAATCAATCACAGGATACGGAGGGGAAATTTCCACTACATTGACTCCCCAACCTATATATAACATCCCTCTGAGACTGTTATGCAATTCTATACGTTTTAATTCTCATAGCAGCAAATTATCGTGCAGCCAACATGTGTAGAATCCCTCTGGTTTGCTCTTGTAGCCTCAGCACTGTCTCTCGTTCTGCATGTTTACTGTTTCCTGGTCAGCTTGGTGCACAAAGTTGTTCAGTGTGAAGTTACCACTATGTTAGCACATACACACACACAGTGCCGTGGGTGTGTTGCTATAGATACTGGTGAGAAGATGAAATGCAGTGCAGGAAGTCCAGTTTAATTACTGAGCTTATCAGAACCAAAACACTGGGTATGATAATGCAGGTTTAAAATACTTAAGATGAGACAGGGTGTTAAACCTTAACGCAAAGTGTTTCATTGTTTTGCTGGATGACCATGAATTCTTTTTTTCCTGGCTCTGTCATCACAAGTTGTTATTTCATGGAAATCAAACAGGAGACGCGGTGTTGTTGTCTTAAAAACAGCCATAAAATGTCTGTAAATATCTGAAGTGTTTGTCAGTTTGTTGGACAGTGTCTGAAATCGGCTGCCCTCACATCTTGGAGTTGGAGGAGCTGCATCTGACAATTTGTGTGACTTTCTGAAATCAATTATCCAACAAGCAATGCAGCTGAGCAGAGATAAGACGCAGGATTTAAAAAAATATTCCATATTTGAAAAAAGGATCTAGTCCGGAAAGTGAAGCCAAGTGCCTCAAACCTGCATTCTCCAGATTGACCAGCAGAGGGCGACTGCAATAGTGAGGGTACCTGACCCGAACTTAGGCCGTATCCTGACAAAAATGTTGAATATTGAGGTTTAGGATTGTACATTGCACATGCACTAGTCGAAAAATCATCAAGTTTGAGATGTTTGAGACAGTTCATGACAGAGGCACTGTATGCATTGGGTGTGGATACTATGTGATTGACAGCAGGTACTGTCCAATGGCTGCAGGTGTGGGTGTGCAGCTTCCACCCCCTTTTCCATATATGGTTACAAAAAATGGCGGTGCAAAAAACTTGCGTTTTAAGATTCATTTTCCTTCAAATATAAGTTCCAAGAAATAAAATAAAACTCATTTTCTTCTGTCCCAGCATTACTCTAATCATTTGTGATCCCACATCATTGTTTACTCTCGGTTCTCTCTGGCTGTTCGGTGCATGTGCCTGAGCGTAATGCAGCATAAAATAAGCAGCAAGAGCCGTCAGGTCCTAAACAACGTAAATGGCCCCTTGGGTTTATTACAGTTTTATTTGATTCTGGACTGAAACAGTATGTGGATGTGTCTGGCGTCTGTGTCTTCATTAAAGTTTTTCTTTGACACATCTTTCAGGTATTTTATGGGATATTGGATCGTTTCATTTCTGTTTCAATAAGTAATTTGTTTGGCTAAATGATCAGAAACGTTTCTCCTGACACCTGCTGGCCTCTGCACATTACTGTGTTCTCATTAGGAGCAAATGGAATTTCTGTCTTTATTTTCTTCAGCGTATGAGAGCAAGGATACAATGGAATGAATTTTTGTGAACAATGGTTTAAGATGCTTTTATTGAATACCTTCATTAAATAGTGTCTTTGTGGATTCTTCCTGCATTTGTGTGTTCCATAACAGCGTTGGTCTAAATTGTTAGTACATTTCATATTACTTTTATTATCCTCGACAACAGCAGCTGTCATTGCTACACAGCATTGAGTGCATGGAGCCTAGAGGGTCTAATGGCTTTACCGTGTGTGTGTGTGTGTGTTTGCATGCATGTGTGCATTTTACATGAGTAATACTGCAGTATATATGAATTATTGGCACTCATCCATGACTATGCACTGCTGTGCCAAAAGGGTCTTTAATGTGTGTGTGTGTGTGTGTGTGTGTGTGCACTCTTTTTTCTTACCTCTTGAGAACCTTTCCTGCAAAGCCTTTTCAGGACCAGTGCACCTTGTGGGGACCAAAGTCCTCTCCTAATGAGATAACTGTACATTTCTAAGGTCCTGGGTAAGTTCGGGGTAAGGTGTAAATTGTGGTTAGGTATGAATTGGTTAAAGGAATAGAAAATGTTTTGGTTAGGCTGTTTACAATGAATTGAAGTCAAAGCAAAGTCCTGATAGGAATAGCTGTTCAAACCTGTGTGTGTCCACAGATTCTATAAACTGGCCAGGAGACAAAAACAACAAGCCTGAAGGTAAAAGAGACAAATCTGATCACACAACACAGGGGGATAGCAGTCATGGAAACACACACACACACACACACACACACACACTTTTAGAATGCACAGGCGCTCTTTTTTTCCTCCCCCTCTTTTACACATACATGAATACCCACAGACCTGGATATATGACAACTGTGGAAAGTCTGGGAACTGGCTGGTGTCAGCTCGGTGGACCGTTACCATAGTTCAGTCGGGTTTGGCCGTGGCTCCTGCCCCTTTCCTTTGCAAACCGTACCAAGATAAATAAACGCGCCTATGCATTTTAAAATCATGTATTAAAATGTATTTATACTTCAGGCCAACACTGTTCGGTTGAACATGATGAGAAGCAACATGTTTAAAAAACGCCTCAATTCTGGACGGTGCATCTAATACAAACGAGGAAGCAAACATTGAAAAAGTTTTAAAATAATCTTTTGAAATTGGTGTGTGTGTTTCTTAATCGACTGAACAATATTGACAAGCATTAGTTTTGAATTTATGGAGCCTTGAGGAGTGAAAAAGAAAAGAGCCAATAACTAAACAGATGCAGAAGAATGGAAATGGCTCACAAAGAAAAGAATGAAAAACAGTGAGTTAAGATGTACATCAGTGTGTGTCGCCCTTTCTATTGTAAAATGCCAAAGATAACTGATTTGTCTTTAACATGAGTGTTTCTGGGATTTAAAACCATAAGTAAAGGGAATGTGTTCACGCTAACCTGCCACAAGATTAAAGTAAAAACCAGCCCCTCTTCTGTTTGCATCTTTCTCCAGTTTTTCTGTCTCTCTTCAGCCAGATATTTCTAATCATTACTCGAACTCTGCTGAAAAACCATCTCGCACAAATATGATGAGCACACCATGACGTCCTGCACATTCTCCCACACAGCATCATGCAAATTAAAGAGGAGAACCACGCAAACAAAAATCTACAACTATAACGAGGGGTCAACAAAGAGGAATTTGTGCCGACTCCAAATTTTGTTCACCGAGAGAAGAAAATAAGGTGGAATATAAAATACAAAGCAAAGGGATTGGAATGATACACTGACAAAAATACAGCGATGGGTCGATCAGATAAATGGCGACAGCAGAGACGAGGAGAAGCGCTTCGGGTGAGAGAAATACGGAGAGAGTTAAAGAAAAGAGAGAGAGAGAGAATCATAGTTTCCATTTTCCAGTGCGTCACATGAAAACTGTCTATTCATTAGAGCATCAAAACTAACACGCAATGCTATGACCACTTCAAAGAGGGGGGTGAATATAAACAGACATATACAGAGAGGAATGACAAAGATGGTCTGTCCCTGTTGCCAACTCAAAGCAGTACTGTGTGTACAGTATGTGTTTATGGCTGTGCTAATGTGTATATTTGTATACATAGACTATATGCGTTGGCAAAGCCGTATTCGGGCCGCGGCGGGACCTCGAACTATCGATCTATACGGGAACTCCATTGCTCTAGACGGCAGTAAAACTTATTTTTGCTTATTTTACATTATGTTATAATTCATCCACACTTAGCTAAACTAAGATTCACCCTGTGCCCACTCACCACCACCGATCCTGCCCAAGCCGAGACCTGCCCGAGGTCCAGGGGGAAATTTCCCATTGATGTGGTCAGCTATCCTGGCCGAAAGGTACACCGCCAAGTGTGTGTGTGTTGGCGGGGGGTGTGCCTATTACAATTGACCTTCATCAAAAATACCAAGAACACTTCTCCTTTCCATCACCCAGGCCTTTTAATTCTGCCCCTGGTTCTGTGTAACAACTTTTCCCCAAAGTGTTTCACGGAGGGGCTGTTTGTGAGAACGCAAATATCTGAGTCAGTCACTGCGGAGATTCCACATCAGAGTTTGTGTTACATCATGTCCTGCCTCCTGCATGCTCTACCCAGGCACATCCTCATCTGAATGTTCCAGAGATTGTGCTGTTGTCTGACACACACACATTCTGTTACTGTGTTCTTCATATGTGCAAAGTCCATGTATGGAAAAAGTGCCCCTGTCCACTTTGTGTAAGATTACATGGCCTGAAGATATTGACATTTCCATGCAAATGAGGACGTATGAGCAGTGGTCAGAAGAGCTGGCTGCATTTATCAGTTTCTTTTTTTTTAAATCAAGCGCCCGCAGCTCCAGACTAATTTTACAGTTGTTAAAAAAACACTCTGGGATTTGGGGAGATTGGCCCACTGATGAACTTCGCCTGCTTAGTAATGAGAATACAGACATCAGAACTGTCTGCGTGTCCTCCATAGTAACGACTTTCCAAACTGTTATGTAGTGCAAGCACGTCCCAATATTGTACCACGTGCCTTCGCAAATATACCAAAGAAAACCATCCTGCACTAAAATGTATTTTATATCCAGATTGCATCTTGATAAGATTTTAACCAGATTACATTCGTGTCTCCAATGTCCACATTGAGATTTGATTGTAACCTGATCGCTCTGTGCATCCTCCATGCATCCAGGGTGCATTGACTTTCATGTGGTCAAGTGATATCCAATTATATTCCAATAAAAAAAAACATGTTTAATTCCAGGTTTAAATGAGGTATGACTTTGGTTGCGTTCTCGAATAACAATTTTCCAAACCCCATGCTGAGTCACGAGAGCCAACTAGAATTAGATGGAATTGGATCATATGAGTTAATGGTTCCTTTATGTGTAAATACACATGTGAAAGAAAATACACATGTGGCAAACCAGCAGACACATAACAACATTTGTATAAGAGTCGTGTTTCTTGTCGCTCGTCTCAAGGAGCTCCTGAAGGAAATACTGTATCTGTCACCATCGCAGCTAAAGTTGGACTGTCTGGTGCTGGGCAGGTATTAACGCTGGGTTTGTCAGAGCTTGTTTGGTGATTGCTGTGGCTGGAACCAGGTTGATGAGAGCGGCGAGAGGTAGTCACTAAACTCGTGGGCTGTAAAACCAAAACTCAAACATGCTGTAAAGCTCCACGGAGCTGAGGAGGAGCTGCAGAGCTGGGTGATAAACTCTCTGTAGATTTATCACTATGAAATACCTCTTTCATATTTGTACTTTGATCCATTAATCACGTAAAGAAAATATACCTTCAAGAATGGAGCACAATGTGGAAGCAATTTCACAAGTTAGTCATGAAGCTGTGCATAGAAACCCAGTTTCACCAGAGGTCTTACTGACATCTTGTCACAGATAAAACTGCAGTTTTCTCTCCAGAAACGTCTTCTTCTTCACTGCCGCTTCTGCTAAGCTACTGTTTTTAGAGCAGCGAAGAAGTGATTTCTGACATCGTAGCCAGAGCTAGCTAAAATGTGAGCAATATGGTAATATTTCATCCACTGTTCCATTATTTGGGTTTGTTTTCAGATATGACTGTTAAACTAGATAGTAAAATAAGTTCTATGGAAATAATTTATTTTCCATACAGGGTTAATAGCATACAACTGTTATATGAGTCATATAAGTTGCTTCTTAAACAAGGCACTGGTAGAAGTATCGGCCAAGCCACAAAGTCCAGGTATCGAAATAGTATCGTGAAGATGGTATCAGAATGATGATAATTACCCCAGTGTCTAATTGTCGGCCATCCAACGACACTCATGTGGCAGTTTCCTCCATTTTTGACTCTCTGAGTTACTAAATCAGGTTTGTCAGGACAGTTTACGTTTGATCAGCGTTACAAATTTGTAAAGTCAAAGTTAAATAAAGTCATACTTAATTTTAAAATGATTGAAAATTACATGAATTTACCTTGCCCCACAAGTTCACTAAATGCAGTGAGTTTGCCCCCCCCCCAAAAAAGAAAAGTGCATTTCAGTCCCTATATTTAAAACCCGGAATGAAGTTCAGATATATTATAAAGTGAAGACTAAATGTCAAGATGTGGTCGGGTTAGAGTTTAAACGCACATGCTGACAGTAGCTCTTTATTCCATTAAACCCCACTATTTTTTCTCTCTCCCATAAACACTCACACACACTGAAACGCATCTCTGACGCACACGTGCAGATGCCCACTGTAACCAGAAAGAAATCTAACAAACAAACGTAACAAACACAAATCTACTTAAACCTGAATTAAACATTTTATCATGCTTTAAGCACATTTCTCTCTCTCGCGAGCCCATAAACGCATAAATAAATATATTCAGAAATATGTTCCCTCTGTGAAACGCTGTAACGATTATCGGATTATCGTTTCATCTTTTGTTTTGGTGGAGCCGATTTAAAATTCTAAACAGATAGGATAAAAGGACGCTTTGAAGTTTGATGACTGTTTCACTCTGGTTCTCCGCTTCTTCCACATTTTTCCTCCTCATTTCTGTCTCTTCCCTGTCGTCTTTTTTTTTTTTTTTTTTTTTAATCTCTCTCTCCCAGTTGTCCTGTGTCTTGAGTCGACAAGCTACGGACGTTTGTTGTACACAGCTGGCATCCAGAAAAGTTTCTTTTTATCACTTCGTAAAGTATATTCTCCTCTGAGTTTTCCTCTATCGGCAGGTCAGAGGTCAGAATTGGAAACTGATTCTCGATAAAGATTTCCTTCTCTTTTTCTGTCCCTTCTTTCTTTCACTTCCTGCTCTCTTCCACTGCATGCCTCCGTCGTTCTCGGTTTCCTCTCACATATGTTGCGGTAGTAACACTAATTGACCATTCTTAAACATCCCATAACATAATCCTTGTTTCTATGATGACATATTTCAATTCCAGTCAGAATACTCAACAAGCTCCTCAAACACACACAAATTCTACGTCGGTGTTCCTTATTATTTACTGCAACTGGAGAAATGTGCCAACTGGAAAAGTAATAATGCAGGTGTGTGTGTGTGTGTGTGTGTGTGTGTGTGATGCCAGTGTTGGTTGATGGTTGATAGAGAAATGATGGAACTATTAAAGTCATTAAAAGACAGATTTGCCAGTCATGCTTTACTGAGGCACTGATGCAAAGTGATTACATTCCACACATACACACACAAATACAGCGCAACACACTGAAACACACACTATACTTGTCTTGATAACAATTCCAGGCAAACACAGGAGAGTTGGTTAGTTCATCCATATTTGTAGTACTTCTACTTCTGAAATGACCCAGTTTCCTCGAGAGAATGTAAATGTACATGTGAAGATTGATTTACTGTTGCGATGGATGGAAAAGTGACTCATCGACGTGTGCGGTCCCCGACTGCTCTTATGCATGAATTGAAGACAAAAGATATAAACTGTAAGTCTGTGATGGCCGTAGTTTTAAATGTTGGAGTAATATATAAAGCAGCTGAAAAGCAGCAAAAACTGTAACGTAGCAGCTACAGAAACAGCTGATATCTGCAATTTAATGTTAATTCAGATCAGTAAAGTTCAGTTTATGTCAGTAGATTCCATCTGTTGATAGAAAGTTGAGGAACAGCTTTTAAACTTCTGTTTCAGGGGTCAAAAATAAACTGTCAATATGTCTCTGCTACTCAGCTTCTTCAGCAGAGTCTGAATGTCCGCATCAAGAGCAGCACACAAAGCACGGCAGTAACATACTGAGCTAAGAGGATTAATTGTGCAGTCAAACCAGACGAGTGCAGTGACACTGTCTATAATCCTACAAACGGCTCCTTTCTTTATTACACAGAATACCATGAACTGCTTTGTCCAGAGTGGAAGACGCAACTCTCTGTGTTTATTTATCTCTCTATGAAAATGCCCATTTACGTAGATGAGCCGCAGAAAAACAGAAGCTCGGAGATTACCGCCCCTGAAGAGACGCTTGAATCTCTTTTCTCTTATTCAGCTTTAAAAGTTCAGGCCCTGAAGTCTTGGTAATGGTAGGCTGCAGCAGTGATTCATGTTGTAGTAATGATTCATTTTATCCTGCTTAGCCCTGATAAACCCCCCAGCACACACAGACACGCACAGAAGCTTCACACCGACACAGGTTACAGCAGAGCATAATTAATGGGGCTCTTTCCCGCACCTTTAAATACACTCGCACAAACACACACACAGATATTTGTACAAGCTGTTTGCTCTCTCTATGAGCGCAGAGCCTGTCGCTGGTTATCATTCATGTCTACATTTCCTGTCTGTAATTTGAGCGAGGGCGCACTGCTGAAAGCCTGCTTGGAGCCCACTGACCTGAAACTTGCTAAATGACAGACAGAGAGTGGAGCGGCTGAACATAATGACACTGAGACATGAGATAAGCCGACACTGTTAAGAGGAATATCTGCAAGCTAATCGGCATCAGTGGTTCCTTTATTTACCCAGCGGCTGTTTGCTGAGGGTCCAACCTCTTTGTGCGAGAGATGCTTTGCTTCAGATTCATACAGTTCACAGATTTCTATTCTGTTTGAAAACACATTACCCAGCTGCTCCACCAGAGGAGCTGTAGGTTCATGAAATCTCTCAAGGGCCATTTAATGGTAGAGACTAAATCCTGGAACCTGAAATCTTTTCTTTTCATATCAAAATGAGTCACTCAAAGTTCTGAACTCACACTAAATGCTGCTCCACGGAGCTTTTAAGCATCCTCACTTTATTGTCTTGTCTTGTGGCCAAGGATCAATCTCAACCACTGTATCCTTCTGAATACTGCATCTTGCTGAATCAAGTTAGTAACTTTGTTGAGATATTAATACAAAACATCATATTATGAAGTTCTGTCGTCCAACACTTTTTTTGCCTCAGCTTAAATGACTTTAATTTTTTCTTCCGGCCCAGACTTTACCAGCCACTGTGGGGTTTTGACTCATTGACCTTTCACATCCCTCATTAACGTAACAAGTAAACACCAGTTTCTCAGGTCTAATATGACCAAGAGGCTTGCTAATGTCCCTTAATAGGAATAATATGCAAATGTTCCCATAATCACACTTCACACAGTTTGACGGCTGCTAGGTTTTGTAGAATCTCTGTAGAAACGTCGGAGGTCTAATTAATTCTGTGCTCAAACCTCATTACCATAATTTTGAAACCGTAATTATTTGCATATTTTCCAGGCACCTAGCCCGAGTCCTGATTAGGGTTATAAGGAAGATGCAGTCTTGCTTATTTGTTTACAATCAAAGCCCACACATACACACACACACACACACATTTGTGTCGTCATGACTTCAGAGGACATAGACCACTGACTTACCCCAACAATAAAATGTATCCTCCCATTAAAACACAGCAATTTGTATAATGGGGACTCTTGAAGGTTTAATGTGACTGTAAACAGGTATAGGTCCCCACAACATGAGTAATACCCACCACACACACCCAGAGTACAGTTTCAAACATCTGTTTTCTGTACAGTAAAACACATGCATGCATTTATCTACATAATTTACTGTATGTATGCATGTGTATGTATTTATCAGTATTTTCTGATCAAATGTTGCCTCATGTATATATTCATGAACAATCAACACTGGGTGCTGTTAAGCATGGCCTATCAGATTCTGCCCAGACTCTCATGGATTTACATATTTTAATTGCTGCCTCAAAGAGAGTATTTGACGCATCACCTGCTTTTTGTAGACACACACACACACACACACACACACAGGTAGAGTGACAGAGAGCTCCTTCTCCATTAAATTTAGATGTTTGAAATAATTTTCTTTTACTCTGTAATCCTCTCTCTCCCTCTCTATTTCACTTTTGCTAGTAATATCAGTAATTATTCTGGCTTCTTCCCAATAGTCTGTCTGGAATTGAATTTAGCTATCTTTGTGTGTGTCTGTGTGTGTGTGTCTTTTTCCTTGTGTAATTGCTCGTTAAGCTGTTTCAAAAGCAGGTGCAGTTTGCCTGAATGACTTCTCTGTTTTCTCAGTAGCTAAATGCTTTAACCTGCCAACTTATGTCTGTGTGCGTGTGTGTGTGTATATGTATGTGTGTGTGTGTGTGTGTGACGTCAGTCGTCATGTCTGACAGCTCCCTTCCTGAAAACACACCTAAGAAAACACCCACTGCCATGCACACCCAGTATGCACTAGAACACACACTCAAAGAGTAATTTCTTTTTTTTCTACAAACGCCGACCCATGTGTACAAGCAAACACAAATGCAAACACTCGTTTGAAAACACAACACACACCTCATGTTGCTGACAGATGAAAACCCGACATCTCCAAAAAGTCAACATTTCTGTGGGCGACCTTTTCTGATTGATAGCCCTGTTTTCAAACTATGCCAACTCCTACAACTCGGAGCACAAAGAAACCTTATATTTAAATGTTCAAAACACAACGATAACAAAAGTCAAAGTAAAACAAGGTTGTGAAAGCCATTTCATTTGTAAAGGTTTTATATATTTCACAGTAGTAACAATAATTTTTCTAGAAAAGGAAAGAAGGAGGCTCTGATCGAGAAATACAAATATCAAAAGAAGTCACACTGTGCCAGTTAAAACAAGTACAACACTGAACATCAAACGCATCAAAAGCATATAGGAAAGAAAACATGTTCAATTTTTTAAAGACTTGAAGCAGAAAATCTACAGGAATGAAAAGAAAATGGAACAAAAGATCACAAACTCTGAACATGACACAACCACATCCAGTGGACTTAAAAGATTATACACAATAACACCACACAAAGTGTTGGTCACTGTACTGGTGCACTGAGGCATCTGGACATTTCCTGCCTTGCTCAATGACATGGCAGTAAGATGGTTAGATGGATGGATACTGTGACTGACACCAGATACAGTGTAAACTACCCCTCTTTGTACAGTTCTGGCAATTGTCCTCTCTATCGTGCTGACACCAACACACACAAACACGTCACCGGACACGTGTCAACAATTTGTAAACTTAGAGCACTCGGTTTGGCTCGATTCGGTTTGCAGCTGACACTCACTCACTAGACTGCACTGGCTCTCACTTGAAATGACATCAAAAATGGTTTCATCCGTATTCTGGATGTTTTGGCTTCACTTTTTTACGATGGCAGGGACGTGTTGTACATCTGTGTCTATGATCATGATCAGGACAGGCTCGCTGTTTCCTTCTTCTTTCTGTCTTTACTTTGCGTTAAACAGCTGCCTCACAATGATTTCTCTCTGGAAGAATGTGAAAATGCATGTTCCCCCAAAATGTGGAAATGTTTAAACCATCACCAACAGTGAGTGTGAACAGAGGTGTGCTGTTGCAATAAATAAATGAATAGATAAATAGACAGAAGTCGTGCAGGGTTATAAAAGATGAAATATGTGTATGAAAGGTTTTGCATGAGAAGAAACAGAGAAACAGAGACACAGACAAATGCAGTTAAAGTATAATAGGTACAAGAGCTGAGGGGGAAAAAAACTCCCAAAAACTCAGTGCTGGGGTTCCCTACGTTCCAGCATGTCTCATTGTGAATTCCCTCATTTAAAAAATGGTGAAATTCATTTCTCACACAGATGGGAACAGGCAAGGCTGATTTCATTAAAATACCCCATCTGTTGGAGCGAGAGGGGGAGAGAAAGAAAGAAAGAGAGGAAGAGGGAGAGAAGCAGAGAGAGAAAACAAACAAGGGTGAACCAAACAAAACAGTTCTCCTGTCCTGGAATAATTTGTTTCCCCTCCAGTGATATATGTGGTGTGTGTGTGTGTGCGTGTGCACGTGTGTGTGTGTGTGTGGTACTGATGGGAGCTAAATTTGAGAAGACAGGCTGCCATTGCTTGAAGAGCCAGAGAGGGAAGGAGTGAAACAGAAATATGGCTGGGATATAAGGGAACAATGGTGTGAGAGGGTAATGAAAGAGTGATAGACGGAGGTGGACGAGAGACGGACAGGGGGATGTTATGCCTTTTGGAATGATAGTGAGAGGAACAGAACGACGAGGAGTATTCCACAGTCAGTACGAAGGCTGATACCAACATTTTTAAAATCCTCACTTGTGATGACGACACGTGATCAAGGTGAGACAGTGAATTAAAAACAAACATTAACTTCAGGTCTGATTTCCATCTCGATCGCCATCAATAAATAAAGTTGTGTGGAATATGAAGCTGGAGTCTGTAATAAACACGATGGGGATGGACTGTTCGGTCATGGGGAACCTGTCGTGTCAGTGTTTAACCTTTTTAAACGACCTGCCTGCACGCACCTTGCCCGTGCTTGTTAATGTGCATTACTGTAGTCTAAAGCAGGAGAGCCTAATGTCTTGTAGCAGTCGTCAGGCAGTGCACGTCCAAGATTCTTGGGAGTCGCAGCTTTTACGAAATCCCACCCAAACGGGCGTGGGATGTATTGGTTGCATATTTTCAAAGTGTAGCCTGCTCTTGCTTTTTCAGGGTTACCAACCCGAGCTTTAACACCTGCATTTCTCTGCCTTTCCTTTCCACTTGTATCCCACCCACACTTTTCTCGGCCTGCCAACAATTTAATTATTCTGCTTTTATTTTGTCATGAAGTCAAGCTCATTTTTGTGCTTGCTCGGTTGTCTGAAAACAGAAAAAGACCTTGAAGGGCACTCGGAAAACGAATATATTTGCCGAGGCTAACGCACACATCTCCCCATGTTAGAGAAAGTCGGAAGAAAATCTTGGACCTGCCCGTTTATCTAGATAATGAAACTAAATTTCATGGTAATCCCGCTGACAGTGAAAAAATACACTACGTAATAGAACACGACTACATCTTGAATTCTGCTTTATTAAAACGCTGTATAAAAATGATCACCGAGAGCAGGAAGGGACAAGGTTTAACCAGCTGTGACTGAGCAGATAACCAGAAGGCCCCACGTCTCCGCAGATGTGGGCTGTGATGCACAATTTTGTCATTTGCTCATTGAAACAAGCCCAAAAAAAAGAGATGAAGCTGTTTTTTTAGGGTTTTCGGATGGAGATCCATATGAAATTGATCCGAAATGCAAGTCTCGAAACTGTAGCTTTGTTAAAATTAGCTGGCTAAGTATGCGCACGTACACCAGAGAGAACGAGGGAGAGATGAAACTGAATCGTTGATGGATGGATCGCAGGAGATGAGAAGGAATGAGAGAGAGAGAACTGGAGCAGCACTGTATTTTACATTTGTTTTCAGATGCACTGAGTTTTATTGAGCCTAATCTGTCTTGTGTGTGTTGTGTATGTGTGGGTGTGTGTGTGTGTGCGTGTGCCGGTTGGCGTGATTGCATGTGTGCACACGGGTGAGCGCTTGATTGATGTTCGAGTGGGAGTGGAGCGCGAGTTCAGTTCGCAGTGTAATTCATTGTGTATCCTTTTTTTATTGCGTTTGACCAACAGAATTCCCCCGCAGAGGTAGTAAAGTTTATCCTCTGAAAAGGAATAAACTGACAGAGAGGGTTAATGAGGGGAGGAAGATGAAGAGATGCAGACGGAGAAAGGTTATTAATGGCTTCTGTTCATGAACCTTTTGCCTGGACTTATCCAGCCTCTTAACAGGAGGAATCTGGTGTCGCGCTCGAGAGATACAGAGTAAAAAGTTCAACGAAAGCTGCAAGTTACGTCTCCTTCAGAGCTGCGGGGTGAAGCGGGATGACCTCATCTGTTTTTTCAGGCCCAGAGGAGGAGGCTTCTCATCCCATTTAATGCTTGTTTTCACCAACAGCAGGTCGGATAAACTCTGTTCTCAGAGAGGAAAGTGATATAAAGTGTAGCTGCCACAAAACAACCGAAGGGGGAGAGGGTGTTCTCTGGATTCACCAACCCGCTGCACATGCCACTTGTGAATGTGCATAATTGGGATGAGTGGATAAGATGACATGTGGTAATGTGCCATATGGAGTATGTACTTATTTATTAGTTGTTTAATTGGGCTGTATATTTTTTTCACTCTTTTTCACTTTTTTTTAATTAAGGCAAGACATTAATTAAGTTTCCCCACAGGGACGATAAAATACATTAGAATCAAAATGAGGAATCAGAGGAAACAAGCACATGTCTTATACTGATGATACACTGTTCATTACTGTTAACTATCTACTACAAACATTAATGAAGCATGACAGATCATATTAGATGGATGAAAGAGCAATTATATTAAGGAAGGTATAATGTGTAAAACATATTATGAAATTATTTATTATGAATACAATTCAACTATTCACTTTTTTATTTATTACATTTTATTAAGTAATTTACTTCTAATCAATCAAAACATAAAACTGACTCTAAATTCCACAATTTTAATTTACTGCATTTTAACAGAAAACCCATAACCTAATAAAACTGATGCAGTAAAACCACCTTGTTTTTAACACCTGAAGTTTTGTGGGAAAGTAGAAAGGAAACCACAAATTATTTCTATTTTTTCCTTGAACAACATCCTCAACTTAACATTAAACACAGGGTTCATTACAGTCACCATATTTAGCAAACTGTCGCAGTTGCCCCATAAGATTACATTTTAACTGATTTCAAATTTATTGTACAATTTTACTTCTGGCAACAAGGACACCTGAAATCTCCCAGTTCGCAGCTTGAATCATGTTCAGGTGAAGGTGAAACAGACTCCAAACTTTTAAACCACAGAGGGTTGAAAGTTTGAAGTCGTCACGAACATCTTTTAACATCTCTGAGTCACTTCTTCTACAGTCCACGATAAAAGATTTAATGATTACATATTCAAGGTCCTCTCAGTCATCTTTGTGTTATTTTTCTGGGACTAAAAACTATTTATACATCAGCTGACACCACTTCACAGATGTTAATATATCCAAAAGGCTTTTGCATCTTGTTGTGTTGTATTGGTGACTCATATTTAATAACAAACCCCGATCCCTTTTATTCTCTTCTCAATAAAATCAGATCAGTCTTACCAGACTTCTCCCTCGTCTGTATCTGCAGTCATAATATTAAAGCTGCCAAACACGACCTCAGGATGATTTTCCGAAACCTACGAGGAACTTGCAGTCGCATTTCGTTTCCACCCTCGAATACCCCACAAACAAGAGGGAAAAGGATGAAACCTCAGAAAAACAGCCTCTGTTTTTCAACCTTATCCACTTACCTGCACTTATTACAGTACAAGATAGTGCTTTTCCTTTAAGCCTCATTAGAGGTGAATTTATTTGAACCCATAACCCCTACACTTAGTTTCTTTATGTGTCTCCTGCAGAATGTACTTTGAATACAGCTTGAATAAAGATCTTAAAGGTGAGATAAACGTGTATAAGGATTCATTTAGTGACGTTTTCATGAGCAGCAATAAGCAGTAAGAATTAGTTTATCACATTCGTCCCATAAATGTGTGTTTTTGTGTCCTGATGCACTGACGTCACCCCCACAAGGAGACTCTCGTAACAGGCACACGCACACACATACACACACTCAGCAGCAGCCAGCCCCACAGATAATGCACACTGGGCATTTATTTTTACAGTGAATTATGGTACACTGCGGTCTCATTGACTCTGTGCACAAATGTGACTGTGTGTCTCTAAGTGTGTGTATGCATAAATGTTGAATTATTCCCCACACTTGGTGTGTGTGTGTGTGTGTGTGCATGACTGTGTGCTGACTTGAATTATGGCATTGCGCTATCTCATTGACTTCAACTGAGCCCCATTCATCACAACTTAACCATGGAAATAGACTTTATGGGCAAATGCTGTTTTAGCTGTGTGCTTGTGTGTGTGTGTGTGTGTGTGCGTCGCCATGGAAATACCCCTAATGAACTTTACAGCATGGGCGTGTGCCAGAGAGAAGAGACCAGCATGTGCAGCCAGTGCATGTGAGTGAGTGGGAAAAAAATTATTGCTATATTTGATTTATTTCTGATTCCCTCCACCTGCATCGAGAAAAGATTTTTCCAGCAGTGATGCAATGACAGGCCCAAAACCTGAAAGTGAGCACACATGCACACACAGACAGAAAACAAGTTCATAAGGCCGTTCACAGCAACCTGGAATATATGTACATAGACATACAGGTGTGCACGTCCTCCTTTACATTCATACAATCCATTCCCAGTGACATTTTTCTATAATAACGCTGCTACTTCTGTTTGTACGTGTGGAAAGGTCAGCGCAGAGTAAAAGTACATGTGCAGCTTACAAACAGCCAGACAGCAAGATTGATGTTCCCCATAACGGGCTTACAATTTGTTATCCTTTTTTTCTTTTCTGGGATTGGAGCTGAAAGTTTACTGTACTGCAAAGAATTTTAACAACGGCAGTAATTTCTGCACCCTCTGAATAATATCTTCATGTGTGTCACGGTAGATGACGGGGGGCACAGCAGGAGGAGGAGGAGGAGCGGAGAGTGGGGATAACTCAGGAACGCGGGATCCTAAATGTGTTTTCTGTCCAGCAGCGACACGTCAGCTGGTGTTTACCACGGTTACCTCGTTCTGCTTTGTAGTGGTGTGGAAATCCAGCTGTATGGGTGCGAACTGCTCAAATACAGTGTGTACATACACCTGTACACACTTTGTGATTGTGAGTTTACCTCCATTGTGACAGTTTAATAACAGTGGTTGCCTCTTAGGTGTTTGGTCGGCAGCACAATCACACCTGTATTCTCTGTGTCTCTTCTTTGAAAACACTGAGCAGTTTCTCTCGCAGAATCATCAGCCTCTCCTCTCCGTGTCTTTTACGGTATTACATCTTGTAAACTCGCCCATTCCCCCTGCCCCTGCCCGGCTGCACGATCGCCGCTGAGCAGTTTTTATTTGTCAAGTTGACGCTTAAGTGTCCGCTCGAAGCCCCTGCATCTCCATTCAATCTCTTTTTCCTGGCTGTTAGGACTTCTCACCCCTCGCTCTCACTCTATGAATCTCTCATGTGCTCAGCTCAGGATTAGTATGTGCACAGTTAGACACTGCTGTCAAGTCCTCAGAGTGTGGCGGGGTAAACAAAACTAAATTTGAAAATTAAATATCCCTCTCTGACGCATGAAGATGCATCAGAAGTTGATCAAGGCGTGTGCTCAATACTTTCCTTCAGCTGCAATGATAATAAAAACTATAGCACACATATCACAAATGGTTTAACTTTCTCGCTGGAGAACACACCAGCTTTTCGTCTGGTATGGATTTGTGGAGAGGTGAGATAAATAGCCCTCATAAAGGTAAATATCAGCGATGGGGACATAAACCTGCTCGTAGCATCACCTTGACATGAATCGATGTGATGTGATGATGTGTGCAATCCAAGGACGTCGATAAAAGGAAAGCTGAACATCATCAGATAAAACACACTGATTAGACAGGTTAATTGAAAGTGTGAAATCTGTCACACTCATTGAAGACCTCTTCAAACTTGAAACATGGTGTTTTGCAGCTGCTCCAAGTGAATGCAGGCCTCTGTTGATAAGACTATTCATTTTAGTTGTAAGGGACCGTGTGAAATATCAAATGTAAATGTTATTCATCTGCACTCCCTTTGTAGGTCACAATTTAATTGTGTAATTAAAATTAATAACGTCCCTGTAGCACTCAAATACTAAACTAGACAAAAATATACGCATAATAATGCAGGTACATTGGTGCTGCTTCAGCCACAGAACCCAAGGGAAAAGGAACTTTTCTATGTCCGAACCAAATGTTAATCCAAGATTACAGGTACATGCAGTGTACAAATTAAAAACAGGGCTATTGCCAAAAACACAGTAAAATCTTGGAAAATGACTGCACGATATCCAACCGGATTTTAAGATGAAAAAAAGGATAAAACAACAGAACACACATTATACTGAACAATGGTGAGATGCAGACATTGTGAACGTTTCACATAAACACAATTAGATTATTACTTTTCTTGCTATGTCCACTTCATGAGTCCATTCATCCATGCCGTCCACTTCAGAATTAAAAAGCTACTGCTGCATAAATGAGAGTGCACAGGTGGATGGGCCCAGACGTGATGGTGTGCAGTGTGTTGAGGGGACTGCACTGTGCCCTTAGTGTCTGATAGGTCAGATGAAGTGTTGTGGTCCTGATTGATAGCAAAGGCTAAAATGTTATCATACTGAATTTAATAAGAACATTTCTATAATCCTGAGACTGATGCATTTAGAAAAAACATCAGCACTGATTGATACAAGTCGAGAGAAGGACAAGGTTTTTCCTTATAGGACTACAGTGCAGGATAGAGAGGGTGGCATACTGGCCTGAGTATCAATCACTATTCTGAAACTTGGGCTTGTCTTGTATTCAGGAAAAGAAGAAGAAGAAAAACAATGTGTGATACATTAGAGCAGCTATTCTTCTTGCGTGGAGAGAGGAGCAGGGTTGGCACAGTCTTCTATGCAGTGTTGCGTCATGTTTTTTTGAAGACATGATGTCGCTGGGCCAGTGAGCATTTTCTCAACTGTCTAAAGTGAGTCTTTCAGAGATGATCAGCCTTGAAAGTGTTGAAACGTGTTCTGCTTCTGTCAAATTCATGACCAGTTCTTATCGTCCCCCAGTGTCTTGACTGCAGAAATCAAACGGGGGTAAAAATCTGCCACAGACGATGAGCTCAAAAAAACTGATGTTAACTGTCAGAGAAAGTAATTATGCAGGAGGAAACGAGTGAGAGAGGAATCGACTCATTGCAACAGAAACTCAGTCAGCTGACGAGCGGCCGCAGTGAGATGTCTGCAGACGTCCAGCCCAACAAAGATCCTGGGAAGCAGCCAAACGCTGTTGCATTGTCGGACCGCTGTGGAGGATGAGAACATTACAGTTCAAATCCACTTGTTATACCAATGTTGTATTGTACGGTGCACGCAGCAATCCGTCCATTATCTATTCCGCTTATCCTTTAAGAGACGAGGGAGGGCTGCAGCTAATCCCGGCCGACATTGAGCAAGAGGCGGGGTACACCCTGGACATGTCCCCAGCGTATCACAGGGTACAACATAAGCTGCTTTCAGACAAACACTGAGCTTCAGATCTCCTGAAATTATCCGGAGGGGCTGTGTGTCCCACTCAGTTGCACCAGACATTCTCGAGAGTTTTTCCTGCCAGCCCCCGGGTACAAAACTCGGAGAATGTCATGTGAAAGTACAGTGCAGGACAGAGTAGGGCCAATGATGATGATCATGATGTCTATTGCAGAATTTATGTGTTATGTCCTGCCTCCTGGATGGATACTCTACCCAGATGTAAAAAAAAACTAACCTTAGAGAGACAAACAATTCACATTCACACCAATTTAAAGTCTCCAGTTTATCCAAGTCTCCATGTCTGCATGGATTCTGGGAGGAAGCCTCAAGTGATTATTGAGAACGATGCATTTTTGGCTCTAAAGTCACATTTTGTTTCCTCAAATTAAACACACACACAGCCCATGGAAAATATTAGAATACACACAATGACTTCTAATAATAAACTGCAAAATATGCTGATAAAATGGATAGAGCAAACTGCTGTTTGCAATTATCTAAATGTGTGTGTTTCTGTGAGTGTGTGTCTGTGTGTGTGTCTGTGTGTGTGTTGGGACTCTGATGCTGGCTTTCTCTTTTGACTTCACCTGACCTCAATTTACCTGCTGCTCGCCTCTAAATGCAAAGCCACCTCACACACACACCCTGACACCCACCCACTTTTATACTTTATTTTTCGCATGTGTGCGCACACATACACATCCTCTGCCTCTCTCATGCACACACACACACACACAGAAAGTTTCTCATCTCTCTGGTTCTCTTTAGACTTTAGGACAGCTCTTACATAGTAATGTATTATTCATATGAAGAACTTGTGTGTGTGTGTGTATGTGAGAGTGGGGGCACTTGTTTTTATATCCTGGTGGAGGCTTTAACCTGAATACATACTAACACTTGGGGATTTGTATCACTGTGGGTACAAACTATTGGGGTCCCTGAGGGCAGAGACTCTGGTTTGAGGTCTAACACTCTGTTTTAGGGTTCAGCTTACAATTGGCTTGGGGTCAGGCATTTAGGTCGGGGTTAGCAGTGCAGAAAACCCTGAAATGAGCTTTTTCTTGAATGACCAGCAGAAAGCAACTCCACCGGTTGCAAAATTATGTATTTTTGAGAAAATGACCTAACGTGTCACTTGATTTATAATGTCATTACATTTTCTTACAGAATTTGTCTAATTCACTACTTTCAAGTCTTCTTCAATACAGCACAATGTTCATTTCGTAAAATCATCATCCCATTTTGAGTGAAATAGACGAAAAAGCTGGAGTAGGTGGTGTCCATTAGCTCTGTCAGGCTCCACCCCCCACTCCAAATATGGTTACTTCTGGTTTAAAAATCCAAGATGGCGCTGACCAAAATACCAAACTCGAGGCTTCAAAAACGGTAGCTCATAAACCACTGGCCGACATGGGTTGCTGTATAAAGGGGAAACATTTGCTCTCTGAGCAGGCTGAGTAAAATGGGCTAATGAGTGTCCCCCACAGGGACGGTTAAACAACTTTCTGTATCGTGAGTGTTGGTGAGTTACTTAGTTTGTTACATGACTGACTTTCTGCTCAGTTAACTGTACCGTGCTGCAAGTATCTCTCCATGTCTCCCTGCATGTCTCTCAGTCTCTGAAAGCTCTTGTCACATGCCAAATGATGACACTCTGATCGTTGCATGCATTTGTGTGTGTGTTAGTGTGTGTGTGTGTGTGTGTGTGTGTTATAACCTCTATGCCAGCTTAAAGTGGGTCCCCTATTTAGGGTGGTGATGGCCCGATTTGTCTTCCACTTGTCAACTCCAGCTTCCCCAGGGACACAGAGACGACAGCGAGTGAAAGGGTAAGAGAGAGGAGGAGGGTGGAAATACTGAGTTAAAAATGTGTTGTGTAACATTGAAACTATGGCGGCTGAAGCTCAGTGTGCTGCCTCATTTTACTGTTAAATTGAAGATGTTCACTCACTGTGTAAGGTTCTGCAGCTGAGGGTGGCCGAGGCCATTTTAGATTCGAAGCTAGATTATTATACGTCTATGGAATAATATTCTTGGGTGTTTTTTGTAGCATAGCAAGAACATTTTATATTATCACAGTGCATCCACTGCTACTCGGTAAAGACTGAGTTTTCATATCGTAACAATCTTTTGGACAAACCGCAATCATTTGACAACAGTAGGAATATTATGCTGGAGGTTTTGATGGAGGAACGACCCAAAAAAGTGTGAAATATATTTCTATTGAACATTTTACATGGGTTTGTGCCTGGGGTGGATACTACTGCCAAACTGACTGAGGAAAGGTTGAGCTGTTCCTAAATTGGACCTTTCAAAATAACATGAGGATTCACATTTAGAAATAAATAGATTCTTGTCTTTGTGAGACAGGTCACAATGTGCGACACAGTTTTAATGCCTCTGCATTGACGACAGCCAGGAACATTTTTCTGCATTGTGAACACAATATCTCAACAACACCTTCAAGACATTTCTTAAAAATTAGTGTGAACGCTTGCTTGGACTCACATTGGACTGATTAGATTTTTGTTGGTCAAAGGTAAAGATGGCCTCATATGAGCCTGGAAAACAATGCATGTAGCCTGCACTGGTTGGCGCAGGCATGCAACCACACGGTGGTATTCCCGGTCTTTTATCGTTCACTTGCATCAGTTCTGGTAAGAAACGTGTTCATTTTTTGAATTTAGTCCTTCCATTCCGTGAACTCCCCTCCCCTCTGCGCTTTCACTTAACCCCCAAACACATTTCAGGCACAGAGAGGTTCTTCGCTTTCAGTCCTGTTAACAGATACTCTGTTTATTTACTGGAGCTGTCAGCTTCTTCAGAGAGGTGGAATATCGATGTCATAGACTAATATCAAAGCAAATTACACTGGTTGCCAAATTGCTCTTTTCCATGTTCAATGAAACTTAACCGGGAGCAGTTGTTGGCAATGGAAATGAAAATGGTGAAGATCTATGAGTAGTTTTTATTAAACAATCAACAAGAGCACAGGCAGCTGATGGAGTGAAATGGTTCTGGTTAGTCATTTAGGAACCAGACGTCAGTGCATCTGTGTTGGTTCTGATTATGTTAAAAGAAAGTGACTGTGCGAAGACATTTATTTCTGCTTCGGACCAACTTGTCAGATTACATTTATTTCCATGTGGTACAAAAAATCAAATTTCCCAAACATCAAATTCATATTCACTTTCAAAAATTGAAAACGTTTCAGCGACAAGTTTTGGTTTGTAAAGTGGTCTGCAGCTATTTGAAATATTAATGATTTGCAAATGCATTCTACAAAAAATATTAGTGTAATTTGCAAATACAACTAGAATGGAAACAAAATGTGGAAGCAAGTAGGGCAACTTTTACTCAGCAATGGTTCAAACTGTCTAGTGTAAAGTAATGGCAGGGACTCTTCATATATCACTCTGGTACCAAACTGCTTCTGCTGCCAGGTTCTGTTACCATCTGCTTCTGGAACCACACGCCAGAGGAATTTAATCTTTGTCACACTTCTGCCCAGCATTTCAAGCCTGCTGTTTAGTATCTGTGTGTGTGTGTGTGTGTGTGTGTGTGTGTGTATGTTGGTTGATAGCGAGCAGGATTAATTGTGTTTCCATTGTTGAGGTGTCAACAACTCATGGTGGGCCACTTGTTTGCATATTGTTAATTTCCCCCCTCTTACCGCGTCTGGCTGTGCGTCTCTGCGTGTTTCTACGCGATTTGGTTCCACGCTCATTTGTGTGCGTGCGTGTGCATGTGTGTCCTGCCAAGTGGTGAGGTCCCTGCACACTGACACACGATTTGACAGGCCTGCTGACACTCTAGCATTTAGCCGTGCACGCGCATCTGTGTGTGTGCGCAGTATGAGTGACAGGGCGTGACACACTAGCATTTGTCTCGTAAATGCCAGAACAGAGAAGTGACACCAAAGGGCACAGCGATGGCGAGGATGAAAAAAATTGGAGAGAAGAATGTAGGCGCACACAGGAACAAGCATAGGGGGAAAGAGAGATGAGGGAAAATTGGGTTCGCCATGTTCTCACATTTTAATGGCCGACAATTTGATGTTTCTGAAATCCAGAGGAACCTGCACACGGCTAATCTAACGCTAAACACTTTAAGTGTGACAGCCTCGTACCTGCCAAGGTGTTCGCCTGCTTTCATTCGAAATGTCACAAATCCTTTTTCACTTCACACTGCAACAAATCTCCATCTCCGTGAGTCTGTTAGCAGGAGTCTCTACTTTATTCTGCCAGTGAGTTGTGTGGTGAGAGATCATTTCAACTTGTTTCCAAAACCAATATTTTTCAGGTTTGCTTGTGCTCATGAGGCCCCTGATTTTGTGGCTCTGGGCAGTGAGTTGCACGACGTGGTAAAGCTTACCTGTTTCACCTGTGCACTCAGTTATGGATAACCTGTCAGTTTCTGCTGGTGACTCAATCTTCACACTGCTGGGATCAGACTATACGGGATAAATACTCTGTAGATTAACTTTCTCAAAGTGCTTTACATACTATATAGATGAAAATACAACCATGTTAAAAGAAAAAAAATCCATAAAATGATTTGAAGTGATAAAAAGCAGGAAGTGCAAGAGTAAAGACAAATGTTTCAATGTTTTTGTTATCTGACACCTTTCTGCCATAACTGTTAAAAAAAAAACAGTAATGAATTAATACCTTCAGTATAATTAGATGAAGACAGATGTTGGAGTTTTTCGATATTCTGGATGATTAGTATTCCGCTATAGGTTGAATTTAAGTGGAGCTAAGAAGAGCTAATTCTATCATGTCACTTAACTACGTTCTCACAAAGATTAAAGTGTAATTCTTTCTCTACTAACACAAGCATCTAAATATAGAAGCTCCACGTTCAGTAGCTGCCGTAATGTCCGTTTTTTAACATATATATATATATATATATATATATATATATATATATATATATATTAATGCTAATACTCACTGACCCACATCCTCTGCATGTGCTCAGTGGTTTAAGTGCTACATGCATAAATGTTTTATATTAAATCTAACTGGGTCGTGTCGGGTCAGGGTCAAACGAGAGCAGCAATTTAACAGCCGTCGTCACAAATGGGTTTAAAAACTGCAAATGCTGCAGCAGACTAAAGTAGCTTTTCACTGGTTCAAATATACAATATCAGATAAAATTATAATGCACAGGGCTAATGTTGGTCAATTTACAGAGGAGTTCATTAAGATGAATCAAGTCACATCGTGTTACCACTTTCACAAACCTGCAAACGTTCAAAATATTTTAGTTTCACTGGGAACATATGGTTAATTTGTACTTTTTTAAATATTAACACAAATCTGTATTCGAGCACTGGGGTTTGTTGTTGTTACCTTGCTGCAGGTTTAATTGATTTCTTTTCATTGAAATGCAGCAGAGTCGAGGACTGGAACACAGAGACTCACCAAAACATATAGATCCAAGAGAGAAACAGCACATTGCACTGTAGTGTCTCCGAACATCAGTGAGAGTGAAGTCGGGAGATTGACAGTTCTCTCCGAGCTGTGACTCCCACTTTGAAAGTTCAAGAGCTTTTTGAAACATTGCGTCTCGGGCTCCGTCAACAACGCATGTTGGCGTTCGACTACCTCGGCCAAGATGACTAAACACAGTCCCTCTGCCGGGCACCGGCTCTTCAAATGTGTTAATCCTCCTGTCATGGGTGCCCACATGAGTGCAGTCTCACTCACTCTGGGACCAAGTCTCATTAAAATCTAATAGCAGTGGTGTCATGCCGGAACTTTGATGACGCACCCTGTGACCCATGTGGAGCTCCAGACTGTACTCTGGACCTGAAGATGTCAACTGGAGGTGACGGAAAAATCACAGCAGATACTTCTCACTCCTTCATGACGCTCAGTAGAAGAGTTTACAACCTGAGAATATAATCTTCAATTCTCAAAAATTGTAATTTAGAAAATATTTTATTATTCGTTATTTTGCACTTTTAACCGAACTAGATATGTGATCTCCCTCCTCCTCTCCCTCCTTTCCCCTTCCTCTCCTCGTCTTCTCCTCTCCCTCTCCTCTTCCTCTCCCTCTCCTCCATCTTTCACTTTCATTGTAAATGGCTTCAATAAACCAGGCTCCAACTTCTGCTGTTTTTTTGCATGCGATTAAACACACTATACAAACACACACATACTTTTGGATGCATGTAGCTTATGTATGTTTTTAATGTTTGAGTTTAATTTTTTACATAAACATGATTTATACAGTATGTTAGGATACAGAGCGTCATCAAAAAACCCTGTTCCTCAACTTCTTTGTGTGTGTGTGTGTGTGTGTGTGTGTGTGTGTGTGTGTGTGTGTGTGTGTGTGTGTGTGTGTGTGTGTGTGTTTGTGTGTGTGTGTGTACATGTGTGTTTTCGTGCCATTGTTGGGACGAATGTGTTTGTCATTGTTTTATGGAAACATGGGACAAACATGATGAATGGCTTCTCAAACTCGCAGTGACACGCCATAGAAATGTGCAGCATGTTTTTATGTGTCTAGAGGATGTACTCTGTGCCAGTGTGTGTGTTTGTGTACTTTTAACTGCGGCGCTGTAGTATATGGTACTTTCAGGAGGGTCATGCGTGGTCCCCACAGTCTGTGCAGGTGACGACGTCAGCTATCTTAAGCTCAGGAAAACTCTACACTGAAAAACAGTTTGACCAAGTTTGGAATGAACTTCAGAGGGTTCTATATTTCAGTTGGGTTGGTGAATATGATTTTACTTCTACAAGACACTGATTTACACTAAACAAGGACCGATTATGATGAGGACCGCTCAGGTTTTGTTATTTATTAAAAAAAAGTGATTTCCACCGAAAAAGTTGCAACAATCATTGAATTAATCTCCAGAAAACATAAATCAGTAAAATAAAGTCAATCGTGCTGAG
This sequence comes from Paralichthys olivaceus, assembly GCF_024713975.1. NCBI lineage: Eukaryota > Metazoa > Chordata > Actinopteri > Pleuronectiformes > Paralichthyidae > Paralichthys > Paralichthys olivaceus. The sequence continues at coordinate 7,322,887 of NC_091112.1, forward strand.
TCCATGTATAAATATGCTGTGATCAATGAAGTGAGAGTTCAGTCATATCTCTAATAGAATCCCGATCAGTCTCAGCTCTTGTTTGAGTGCATTATGGGAAATTTCCTGTTCACTTTGCAAGACTTGAAATGTTTATTGCGCAGTTTGCTGTTTTCTGTGTAAAGCGTTAGTGTAATGTTGTGTGTATGTATGGGATTGTGTACATGACATTGTGCATTTGTTTGTGACGATTTGTTTGTTTCACACACACACACACACACACACACACACACACACACACACACACACACACACACACACACACACACACACACACACACACACACACACACACTAAATGATGCAGAAGAAGAAATTCTTATCATCAAACACTATGGCTTCCACTCCTTGGAGATTCTTGTGGCGCCTATATGTGTGTGTGTGTGTGTGTGTGTGTGATCTTGTGAGTATAATTTCCATGTTGGACAATGAAGTCTTTTTGTGTGTGTCTGTGTGTTTGTGTGTGCTCTCTGATGTGGTTTTGTTCAACAGAAAAACAAGCCTTTAAGTTTTACTGAGAAAATCCTCAAATCCCCAAATGGATTGATAATTACAAACAGGACATGTGTGTGTTTGTATGTGTGTGTGTGTGTGTGTTTGTGTGTGTGTCTGTGTCATTGGGCCACAACTGAACATGTTTTATGAGTTTCAAAGAAAGTTTTTTTTCAAATTCCTGTGGATAGACAAGTAGAGAGATAGAAGAGACACGGACAGATAGAAATATAATACAGTAAAAAAGAAAAGAGAAAATAACAAAATAATACAGAGCTCTTCTGGTCATGTTGCACAGCCCAGCATGATTCCAATTAGTCCTGTGATAAAGTCTCCCCACAGTTTTAAAACGCTCCTGCCTTTGTAATTAAGAGAAATCCCTGAGTGGATAATATGCGCCAAAAAGCAATTTATTTGTATGGTGAAGGACATTCTCTCTCTTTAGCGTGTGACATAATCTGTTTCCTTTTCTTTACTGTTTTCATCCAATTGTGCAAAACTGCAGCGCATTCAATACGGCTCAGGAAATAGTGTTGATTTTTGACAGTCGTGACAAGAAAGCATCTTTTGATATGAAAATTAAGACACTGCAAGAGAGGCGGGGGGCGCGGAAACGAAGACAGTCAAGGGAAGAGACGGACGACGGAGCGAGAGAAGGAAAAAAGAAGGAGAGAGTGAGGGGGGGAAGACAGAGAGGATTGTTCAACAGAGACATTTTGATGAATGAGCAGCGTTTTGGGCCAGTGGCAGTAAAACGAAGCCAGAAAATTATAGACTTCTAAACAACTTCACACATAGAGACCTTGAATTCAGCAGAATACAAAAGGACACGAGCAGAAAAGAGGAGAAGAGAAAAGAATGGAGCTGAATTCAACAGAGAACAACAAAGCAGAGCAAAGAAAGACGAATGAACAGAACACAGGAAAATATGTCTACTTTATGTTGCTGGGTACCGAAGCTTCGGGGCAGGTGGGACCCACATGATGAAAATAAAAGTCAGGACATCACCAACATCAGCAGAATCCATCTCGATGTTAATGACGTAAGGTGGTCTGTGCACAAGTTGGATTTAATTTATCCAGTCGCTGTTGAGATAAGTGATGAACTGACCAACACTCTGAGAGCCACTGATCAACATGTCAATCTTTTAGAGAAACAAATGAAAATGACTTTATTAGGATGATTTTTAATTAATTGTGAACAAAAGAATGGACTTTGGTACTTTTACACCAGTGAGAAGTAGAAGTAGCACCTGAGGAGGGAGCATACTTACATACAGCTCAGCTTCATTACTATGATAAATGATATTATATTGATTATACGTCTGTATGGTTGTTTATATCAGACATGAATATGAGATGATTTTTAAACAGACTTGTGAAGATCCATGATAACGGGGACATTTTGCATGAACATCCCATGACTCAGGGATCAGCTCTTATTTATATTCATTTATACTTATTAATATTTTAAAAACTGGTGCTCAGTCCTGATATTATTAAACTGCTACTCTTTTTTTGTGAAATATCCTCAGTTTCTAATGAGTTCTTCAGTTGGTTTTGTGATTATAAAAAAGTTTTTTGTTTTGGTAATACTGCACAAAGAACTTTTTGGTAGCAGGTCATATTTATAGAGCTTGAGAAGAGAGAGCTCTTTTTTGTTAACACTTTAAAGCAGTGTTATGTTCTTGTTAGACAAGTGTTTCAAGTGGAAAGAACAAATCATAATATTCATCTAATGATGTGAGAACAATATGAAATAGTGTGTGTGCGTCAGTGAGTGTTATTTCTGTGTGTGTGTGTGTGTGGGGGGGGGGTATTAATGAACTGAAGGATCATCTCCGCAGTTCACAGCAATTTTCATTTCTCTCATTTTCTGCCTTTCTACCACTGGAGGCAGCAACGACACACAAACTGACATTCCTCCTCCTCCTCTCTCTGTCTCTCTCTCCCTCTCACTCTCTCTTTCTCTCTCTCTCTCTCCTCAGACACTCGCTGAAGCACACAAACCATCCATCAAGCACGTGAAAGATCCTTAAGGCCTCAACATTACTCTTGTTTGCAGTGATAGAGCGCTGGACAACTCTCTCTTTTTCTATTTCATCCTCTCCTTTTCTCTGTCCCTCCCTCGCTCGTTTTCTTTCACTGCCTCTACATCTCTTAATCTTTCCTTTCGTACGCTCACACCTAAATCTCTCTCTCTCTCTCTCTGTCCATCCATATACCTCTCTCTTTCACTGCCATGTGTCCACTTTACTCTTCTTCTTTTTCTTCTCATGCTCAGCTCACCGCCACACACACACACACACACACACACACACACACACACACACACGTTTGCTCTGCACGGCCGCAGTTATCAATCACAGTGATTATGATCTGTTGCATCATTGAGGGGGTTTTGAGGGACGATGACATCATGGGTCGATACATCAGCACTAATATGTTCTTCATTTGGTGCTCTTGAAGTGGGGAGCGAGGGAGACAGACGCAGACAGAGAGCGAGGGACAAAAGCCCTGTTTGAATGGGATTTGTTTCCTGAACCACGTCTGAGATATAATTACTAACAAAGAGGCGACGCCGCTTTCATGTTCCCATTCAGATGTGATTTGAATTGACTGCAGTTTCCAACCGATATGAAGAGAAAAGTCGAAGTGTCAGCCGAAGGTGAGGTTCCACATGAAACCATGAATAGTTCCGTTCACGTTTTCGTCTGCTTTTGTTTCGTTTTTTTGCAGGTTTACACAAAAGCGGCCAATTAGCATTACAATTTGTGGAGAGCTGAGGCGTGAGCGCAGGAAAATCCTGTTAAATTTAGGTTTGGAGCCAAGTCAGGAGGCACATGCAGGATATTGATATTTATATATCTTCTATAACTTCTATGATATTTATAAAAGTAATATTAAAATGCAACTTTTTAAATAATTGAAATGAAGCAAAGCTGCCAAATATCCAGTTTCTTAGGAATTGAATTTTTCTCTTTTTACTTCGGGTCAGTGAACTGAATTTATTTTGGGTTGAGCCTGTCACGCAAAACCAGCCATTTGAATCCATCACCTTGGGCTTCAGGAAACTGATGGTTTACACAATGTTCTTAATCAGGTTTCTGAGCAAATTAGCTGCAGTGTGAGATTAAATATTATAATGAAAACAACTATTACCTGCAGCGCTAAAAAGTTGTTAACAAACATAAAATGCAAGAGAGGGCGGAGTGGACTGTATTTACAAAATAAAAGCTCTGCTACATCCTGATGGCAATAGGTGCTTAGTGACCCTGTGAGCAACAACAGGTTTTTGGTACTTTAATGGTTTATCATGTGAACACACACACAGCTGGATGCGTCTGTGATTAACAAAATAACCAAGAATCTATATTAACCCCTTCTTTCCAATCTGCGCCAAAAGTTAGAGGATTTTTATAAAGTCCACACCCCACCCCTCCACCAAGTTCAATAAAATAGGTTCAGTAGTTTTTACAAAATTCTGCTAAAACATAATAAATAAATTTAGCCCACAGGCTGAACCATGTCAGTTTGATTTCAATTTCTGAACTTCAGATTTAGTTTTCTGTTGTAAAAGAGAAAACAATGCTGGGGGAAGTTTGTGTGTGTGTGTGTGTAGGGGGGGGGGGGGGGGGGGGTGAAACTAAAGATAAAGTCAGAAAAAGAAAAAGAAAGAAAAAGCTTCCAAACTGACAGTGAGATGAGGAGAATCGAACAAAAGTTGAAGAGGAAAAGAAGGAGAGAGACAGAGAGAGACAGACAGAGGAGGAGGAGCAGGGAGTGAATACGCCTTCTCTGTTCGGACGTGATTGATGCTGCAGCAGTACAGTCTGGGATTGATTTGAGAGACGGCTGTCTGTCAACAAACCAACTGGAGAGAGGGAGGAAGTAGGCAGCGGTGGAGGGAAGATTAATCGCCATGGTAACCACGGGTAGTGATGATCAGGAAGTGTTTGTGTAGCTGTGTGAGGAAATGATCAGGCTGAGCTGTTTGACTTCACATTCAGAACAATGAGGAATAAAATGTTGTGACCATCATTCAATGTGTCTTCAATTTAGCACCCTGTACCATTTCTAAAGATACTTACACTCTGGACACTGACCCCGAATCAGCTCAGTGGCGTTTGATCCTGCTCCGTGCGACACGAGGCTCGGCTGGTTTTGGGCAGCAGGTGAATGAGGTGGTCTGATAGAAACCCTTCGGGGATCTGGACCTGGAGCAGCAGCACTGAAGAGCAGTGAATGAAATCATAAAAACTGTTTTAGTCACTTTGAGCTGTTTCACTGTTGCACTGCAGAACCGATCAAGCCTGGTAATCGTTTTCTTTTCGGTCTTTGGCCTTAAGAAAGTATTTCACGTCTTTCTCTTGTTACCTCGTCCAAGGAGTTTATATGTTTGTCTGCGTTTGTTTGTTTGTTTGCAGAATTATATAAAAAACTACTCAACTGATTTCCATGATACCTTTTGGAGGGTTTGGTTGTGACCTTACAAAGAACCTGTTCGATTTTTTCTTGGATCCAGATCAGGGGATGAAGCCTTGAATTATTTTGTCTTTTTCTTTAAGATTGAAAGGTATGAATTTTTTTGTTTTGTTTTACTTTTTCATTGATTTGTCAAATAATTATTTCATGGATCTTAATAAAAACAATCAGGCGTGTTCACTGATAGTTATGAGAGTGTGGAATTTGGTGCAGATCCAAATAAAAATCAGGATCTAGTGAATTAAAATGTGCTTTCGTCAGGGGACTGTTGGGCCTTGGCAGAGGTGTGTGCTCTACTGAGTATACTCTAGTGTTGATGACTGAAAATCCCTCAGGACTCACGCACTGTGTGCACAACTCTTTTGTGGTGCTTGTTGTTAAGAGTTATACAACAAAGTTTAATAAAATCAAAACAATTTTAAACTTTTGAAAACTTTATTACCTCCACAAGGTTTTTTATTAATGTCTGTCTTTCTTTTTGCAGAATTCAGCAAAAACTACTGAACACATTTCCTTGAAATTTAATAGAAGGGCGAAAAATGCGGGGAGAAAGAATCCATAAAATTTTGGTGCAGATCCAGATCAGGGGTTGAATCAGTGCAACATAGGAGTTATTTTTTTTGGCATTTTGACTAATCTTGGCATATTTAGGGGACTGAAATCATTGAGTGTGTGCAATGAGGTGCAGTTTAAATGAAATTAAGGGGACCGTTGGGACTCGGTGGAGATATGAGCTCGACTGAGTCATTCTAGTTTTCTTCATGCTTCTCTATGAGTATTTAAAAGTACAATTTCATCAAATACCAACAATGAAAAACCTTTTGACCTGTGAGCAACTTCAACGTCTCGTCTTTAGCAAATGAGGTGACGCTCTGTTCGTAGTTTGAACTGATCAAGTGGAAGCCAGTGGAGTTTGTCTCCATTTGTGTCTGTGTTGCTGCTGGAAGCCGCTGCAGCTCTGAGTTACATCTTGTATCGTGAAGGAGAATTGAAACCATTTAAATTGAAGACAGAATATTGACGATATGTAAACCACAGGGAGGAAAACATCTTTTTACGGGAAAAGGACGACATTCAGAGTCGAAATGAATCGACCACACGGGGCTCTCTGTTCTTCTGTAAATTCTTTCCCCTCATTTCATCCTTGCCTTTAAATCTCCGCATTTGTATCTTTTTTTTGTCTTTTTCCTCTAAATCTGTTTTTCCTATCTCCTTTATGTGTGATGTTATCTGAGCCCGCACCAGGCGCGCCTCTCTTTATTTACAACATGGAAGTTAATGAACATAGATTTTTCTGCTGGCGATGAGAGTTCCCGGCAAACTTTCCTGGCTGTTTCAGCACCAAAAAAAAAAAGAAAAAGATTCCTCAGGGTTTATGGTGACATTGAGGATGAAAGTGAGTAAGTGGGTTACATACACGACTGACAGTTTCAGCGATGGAAAATATTAAGTAGACAATTATGCATGAAAGTATGAAAAGACACACATTATGACACTTTGAGGAACAGCAGTACTGCAGCACCGTGAAATATAAGCAGCGTATAATGAGAAATAAATTAAAATTATAACTCAAAATACAATAAATGGGAGAAAAAACAATATATAATTTAAAGAATAATTATTGAAACATTAAATTAAATCCTAAGGGTCCTTTTATCACAGTTAATAATTTCTTAATGCATGAGGAAATCTGTAAGAAAATGCAAAGCACACATTGACAAAGATCTAATTTAAAATATTAAGTATGCTTGTTAGGTCAAAGGTCACAAATACACAAAACGCTCGATTCAAAGTGTTGGCTGCTGCTGAAGAAGACAGATGACAGTGACACAGGGAGGAGAAATAGTTCCCCTCGCTTTAACACACGGGGAAGGGAATAATACGCCCAGGAATAAAATAACTGTGTGTGTGTAAGAAAGCGAGCTGGCATGCCTGTCTATTGCAACGACCCGCCCATCAAGTAGAGCGCTGCGGAAAATCCATCTGGATCATACCCACACCTAATGACGTCACACGTGTACACACACACACACACACACACACCGTGTAGAACAGTTTTATTTTTGTTTCTAAATTGGAAGTCAAAGTTACACAGATTAAATTCACTGAACCAAAAGAATGAGACAGAAAAATAAAAGAGAAGGAAGAGAAACAGATACATGTAAAGAAATACAGATGACAAACACACACACACACACACACACACACACACACACACACACACACACCTAATCAGTCTGTATATGACCACCCCGATCTCTTTTCCACTCATACATAAATATCAAACCATGTTATGCAGGTACAACTAATCCTGTGTGTGTGTGTGTGTGAGTGTGTGTGGGGTGGAGTGGTGGTGGGGGGGGGTCTGGCATGGCATGGCATGGTAGTCATTTCCCTTCTAGACTCAACATCATGCAGATACACACACACATGCACTCACGCACGCACAAACGGCAAGCGTTGGAATATCATTACGGTAAGAGCTGCAGTGAGCAGGCCCCTGACACAAGCGGCCCTTTGTTCGAATGCAGACGCACACACACACACATACACACACACACACACACACACACACAGACGGCAGACCTAGACTCAGGCCTTCCATATCGCCAATATAATTACAGCTATTACATCTGACTCAAATATAACTTTACATCTCGGCCTCTGTCTTTCTCTGTCTGCGTCTAACTCGATCTCCCCTCTTTTTCCTCTCTCTCTCTCTCTCTCTCTCTCTGACTGTCGACTACCCATGTTGGAGCCATGTATAACCATTTATATGTCTTGTGTGTTTTTGTGTGTGGTGGTGGCATAATGCTGTATAAACATTACCTCAACTAACGAGCGGTAACTGGTCTGGCACAAATTTTTCATGTGTGCGTGTGTGTGCATGTGCGTGTGTGTGTGTTTTAACTTAACGGCGTGTACAGTCAGTTTTCTGTTTGGGAAGATTTTACTGTGAAACTGGTTAAAAAAAAATCTCCATCTGTCTCTCCCAATGTGTCTTTCTGCCTCTGCCATATACATTGATTGAGGGAAGGATGGGTGGATGAAAGAGAAGAGGAAGGGAAATGGACAAATAAATTCTCCCAGAAAAAACTCTTGCAACTCTTATAAAACTTTGCTTTTTCATTCCTTCTGTTTTCTCTATTCATTTGAGCTGAAGACATTTGATTAGTCAATTAGATGAACTGCAGAAAAGTATTATTTAAATCATCGGAACATTGTTCAACCCTTTCAAATTAGAAGAACTGCTGTTATTCTTTTTGAAATGTAACTATGATCTGAATACATTTGGTTTCCTCTGGGTTTCTTGTTCTGTTGGTTGGTCCAAGAGCAATCTGCAATTTTGTATTGACAATTTTATCAACTAAAGAATCAATTAATCAACTACAAAAATATTAGAAAATATGAATAATGACAATAATTATTTACTGCAGTTTTCTACTGTGGGTTATTATTTATGTTTGCTTTTAAATTTTAGACAAAATATTACAAATAAAACACAGGGGATGAAGAAAATCATATTTTCATCAAGACAACAAAACTTTTATATCTTTTTAGTTTCAAATGTTCCAAGCAACCAGGAGACTAAACATAACTTCATAACTAAACATAACTTCATAACTAAACATAACTTCATAACTAAACATAACTTCATAACCTTTTTATTATTTAACACAATTAATCACTTTGGAACTCTTAAGTTTAAGAGTGAAACAAAACATGAAAAATTTAAAAAAACATTTTATTTTAATCTTTTCCCCATTAAACTCCTGTTCAGATAAAGCTCTTTATTTTCAACAGGAATCCAGAGTGAAAAACAGCTGCAGTCAGAAAACCACAGAAAATAATCGACAACTGACAGCTGCAAATTGTGTAATTAAAAACATTTACAAGAGTTTGTACACATTATTGTACACACTAAAATTTTTCAAGTTGATTTAGTTTTTTTAATCTAGGAAACTGATTTCCTTAAAGGTAAGTTAATATAACTAACATTCTTAAGTTACGTTCACCTTTTAACTATATCTGCTTTAAACATTAATTTCACAGCAACTAAAAAGTTGTATTAATCTTATTTTACGAGCTGTTCAGATGTAAGTGAGTGAAATTGACTTGTTCTTTTTCCGAAGTATATCTGTTTAAGGCGAAACAAGTAAATTGCTCACATTCCCTGAGGTGAATCAACTGAATGGTGAGAAATGATCACATTAATGCAACATAGTTAAGAACAGGTATTGCTGCAGGAAAGCTTTGAAAAATGAGGAATGTAGCTTCAGTTTCTATTTTGAAAGACTTTCTCACCTCCTGTTTTCAAACCAGCATGACACCATTAACCACCATTAGTCAGCAGCACAATCCCCATGTCCCGTTCTGCGGAGTTGATCTGCTCAGGGGTTTTGTATAAAGCACCTTGCAGGAAGATGCATGTATTTGTTTTTAGTACGAGGCGACCGCAGCACTAAAGAGCAGCTTCTGATGGCTGTGCAGCTCTGCAGGTCCAGCACATGGCGCTAACTGGGTTCAGAGTTCAGTCCACGCTGTCACTGGGACCAGTTAATGCAGCTTTAAAGGGAGAAGTGTTAGATCACACATGCTGCAGCGAGAGAGCTAACAGCGGCTTTAACAGCAGCGGCAGCCGCGTGCCCCCCACCTCCCTGCTCGCTGTTAAAAAGAAACGTATGTCCTGGCTGCAGACCTCCTAAATCCTTGATATTTAAACATCTCCCAGGCCTTTTCAAAAGCCATTTAGGCATCAAAAGAAAGGCGAGGGATTAAACTGTAGCAGCGTAACAAGCCCAAAGACAAGACTTCACTCGTTCTCATTCTTCTGAGACAATCTGCCAACTAGTAGCTATGACATCTGATGGTTTCTTCCAGACCGCCACACATGTGTATGTTGTTACGTCAAATGTTATTGGTCTTTTGTCTGGAGCATGAGCGACAGTTTAACTTGTTCTGTAATCTCTCCCTCTCTCTCCCTCTCGTTCTCTCTCTGTCTCTCTCTGAGATATATATATATATATATATATATATATATGCTTAGAAGGCGTTTTTCCATGGCTACAAGGGCCAATGAGTTCCTACTGTGCTGAAAACACATGTGAAGTCAAAGTGACTTTGTGTGTGTTTGTGTGTGTGTTAGTTTGTTTGTGACAAATTAGTGGCAGCCGAGCACAGGCCTCTTTTGTCGGAGGGGGCGGCAGAGACGCAGTGTGGGAAGGCTTGATAATGGAAAACAGTCATCTGCCATCTGACGCCAAACATGCACTCACAAAATCAGAGAATCTATTGCAATGTACCCACACGTACGAGCACGTCGACATACATTTCTATTCGGTACAGACACTGTTAATGAATAATAATGATAATAATATAAATAATAATAATGGAAAGTGCTAAATGCCTCTTCAGTTGTTGTTTCCATGGCAGCAGACTGAGAAAGGCATCTCATAGCGAGTCATGGATGACCACTTGACTCAGAACGTATCCATCCTTAATGGCGCTAAAGCTCTGTTACTGTTCCGCGTTAGTGCTTTGTCCTTTTGCTTTGAGGGCCAAGTTTGATTCATGGCTTTAATGAAGACTTACAGTGGTTTCACGTTGCAGTTGATTTGTGTTTGCACAGGTTTTATTCAGTGCTGGAAAAAACATCTCTAACTTCAACAAGTGGCCTCGTTTTATTGCCAAGTCTTTTACATGATTTGTTGACTGGTATCTGAATGCATATACAATACCTGTGATGTGTGCATGTGTGTGTGTGCAAATTAAAGTATTTGTGTATGTGTGTATGTGTATCCTTGTATTTGTTGCCTCTTCCTGACTTATTCCAGCATAAACCCTAATCCTGTCAGGACCAGTAAACATCACGGTCATAATGAGGCAAGATGTCATTACTCAGCTCCTGGTTAGGTTTAGGTGTAAGATTGGTTCTGGTAAAGTTCAGGGATGAGGTTTTGGTTTTGCTGTGGACAATAAATAGGAAGCTTATTCATAATGATAACTGTGTGTGTGTACAGCTTGTCACCAAATTTAAATGAGCTCTGTGCTGCGTGCACTAAAAATAAAATCATCCTTTTCATTATTTTCTTTCTGTTTTTTCTGCAGGAGTCTTCTCTGCTTCTCGGCCAAAATTCAAATACACACACTCCCTCCACTCGTGCATGTCTGAGAGATTGCATTGATTTAAATGTCAGTTTTGCTTTTAATCTCCTCCCCTCCTCATTTCCCTTTTGTAAAACAACATTTCCTGCATCACTTCTTTTTGTTTGACTCTTTGCTTTCATTCTTTTCTTTAATCTTGTAACACATGGGAGTTTTTTTTTTCTTTCCAAAACAGGCTTTTCACAATTTCTTTGTTTCCTTTAATATTTATCCAGCATGGGTGATGCCAGTGGTCATTTCTGTCTTTACACACACACACACACACAACTTTCACAGTCATTGATTGTATCGTGTGAGCAAATTGAAGTTCTTAATGAGCCACATGCAGATGTGTTGTAGCTTGAACCAGGTATTTTGTTAAACTCACAGCTCTGACTCCACTTTATTAAACGGCCACAGGACGGGGAACTGATTCACTCCAAGCAAACAAGCTCTCTGTGTTCACAAGTTCTGACCGATGCCTACTCTAAAATTCAGAAACCTAGAAAAATAAGTAGCCAATTAGGGCAAGCTAGTCAAGCGTAACTTGCACAGACACACATGGGGTTTCTCAGCAGGAGTCCAACACACACGGTCTGCATATTCAGAACCACCCAGCTGAAAGCACTAAGTAAAACAGCCTGTTTTGATTTTCGTGTTTGCAAATGGGCGCAAGATATAGGAAGTCCAAATGGTCAAGGATCTGAATACTAACACTTAATTCATAGAGAATAAGATGAAGATTAATTATACTTGGTTTACTCACAAAAACCTGCCGTCCAGCAGAGGTCGTCTGCATTTGAAAAGCGGATCATTTGTTTACCTCTGAGTGTCGACCCGTGCACGTAGCGTGACGTCTGGAGCCGTGACCAGAAACATCCTACTCCTGACTCTTTTCACATGTGATTGGGATCCTGGATAAGTGTTTTTGTTTATCAAAACAGGAGTTAACTATTTGATTAATTAGTGAATTAATAACTAAACTTGAGAATTAGCTGGGTATTGAAATGCACTGAATATTTTTTCTGTGTTTATTACTTATACGGCCTGTGATTTCAAAACCTAACATAAAGCACCGACATAATTTTTGAAGTAAAAGATCATCAGTGTGTTTATACAACATCTGTGAGTGTGTATGTTGTCTCGTAACTTTCAGTAAATCAAAAACACTTTGTGATATTTCTTTCACAAGACGTATGAAATTCAACATTCGGTTTGTTTTCACTGGATTTGAAGCTTCCCCTATAGTTACTCTGAATTGGCGCCAACAACAGAAAAGGTTGCCAGCTCTCGTAAGATGTGTGGCAAAATATCGTTTTGAAAAACATCAGAACGAAGTCCTTGAGGAACTAATTTGCAGTCAGCTGAACAAAGATATATGATAATGTTTGTTTACTGTGTGTGCTGGCGTGTGCGTCTCGGTGCGTGTGATTCTCTGCATGGAGCAATGTTTTACACACACACCATCTGGACTTCCTCAAACACTGCATCAATCTGAGTCGTGTGCGTGTGTGTTAGATGCATAGTGTACATTAAGGAAATGCTTTTGCTTTTTGTCTGGATGTGAGTGTTTGTGTGGATCTGGGCTCTTTGTGTCTTCGACAAATCTGATGGCCCGATGACCAGATAGCCCGAGGCAGCAGGGCCAGTAAAAGTTAATTGACCAGTCACTGTGTGATCAATACTGGAAAACAGCTTCTGGTAGTTTTTTGATTAATGTAATTTTCTCTTTATCTATTCTACAAGCCAACATTTCCTCTTACTGTAGTTTTCTATCCATCTAATCTTGAGGTCTGTCTGTTTTAAGTTGTAATTTCTTGTACAAATCTGTGAAGTAAAGACAAAATAATTCATAATATTTTATAGTGTATTAATATATATATAGGTGTACTAAATGATATAGTATTGTACTCATTTGGTCAATATTCACCTCATGTTTTATGGTGTCAAAATAATTATTTTACTTTGGACTTTGTAAAATATAATTTTTACATTATGGGAAAAACTAGTTATCCTTATATTGAGGGAAAATATCGAAGGGACCAGTAAAGCTGTGAGCTAATAATCAAGGGTGTGTGAGTTATTTCATGGTCACAAACAGTAAAACTCCTTAAGCAACACCTGTAGTTGCACCTGTAGTCAACTGCAAAAAGAGTGTAAAACATTTACATGGCCAATAAATACGTAAACATTATCTTACAAACTCCGGTTCTGGGTCACTGTGTTTGAATCGTCCAGTTTCTGATCGATCTGGTGAATTTGACCAGTTTACTTGTAGTCTGGTTCCAGACGTCTCAATTCCTGCCCACGTCTCTGATCTCTTTCTCTGATTTAAACAGAAATTCAATGTGATTATCAGTCCATGTTATTTTGCTGATGTGGTGGAAGAAATGTACCAGACAGTGTTTCTGCGTTCACCACTTTGTGTCTGGTCCAACCACAAACAGACAGAAGCATGATACTTTTCTTTTCTGCTCACTTCAGGACCGATTTTCCATAATCTACTTGAGATTTGATTGTAGACTGAGGGTTTGTGCAGTCATTGTCTCCAACTGTTGATCATCTGAACAGACTGCAACAACGAATATGAATTAGCGTTCTTTCCATTTGCTACCAATTACATCTTTTAACCTACTTCCTAACCCGCATTACCTCATTGTTATTGCTGCTCGGCTCTCTGGCGTTATTGATAATACGCATTATGCCACTCTCACAGCAGGTAATCAAATCCTCCATTTCCATTTTCCTATTGCATTTCTACTTATTATTGCAGAGCCAGAGCCATTACAGCACTCACATCCATCCATTCAAGTTGTCAGAGGGTGAACGTTGGCCCAGTGATTCACTCCCTCTCAACTGGAGGAGCAGGTATCACTAAATACATACGAGGACCGTGGCGACGTGAGATTCTCAGTTGCACTCTGTAAATATAGTTTCTAACAGTCGGTCGATCAATAAGTCACCAACCCAGTCAATCATCTCAGCTGCAACTCACAGAGTCAGTCGTCCAATTATGCATCCGGTCAGCGTGCCAACCAGTCAATCAGCCATCCAGCCAAGTGGTCGGTCAGCCAGAGATACAAGCAGCCAAACAGCCTGCCAGCAAGTCAAATAGTAGATTTACCAGTCAGCCTGCACTGGCCAAACACAGGCAGCCAGCTATTCAGACAGTCAGTCACACACAGACACAGACAGACAGACACAGACAGACAAGCAGACAGACAGACAGACAGACAGAGGTGTAATTAGTGATAAGTGATTACGATGTTTCTGTTGTTTGGGATGAACAACTGCATTCTGCAATTAGAGCATCTCCCTTTCCCTCCCCCCCTCTCTTATTCAATACTTTCTGCTCTCCAGTTACAGTTTGTGTGCAGCCTGACACATCACATACACACATCACACACACATCACATACACACATCACACACACATCACATACACACATCACGTAAACACATCACAAACATTAGGATTCTGCTCTTTGCTGCACTTAGAGAAACTTCCCATCGAGAATCCATTAGCCGTCTAAAAGCACTCAGACTAATTATGAATATAAATTCAGGGATGTTCTCAGTGTTCGAATACAAGAAAAGTTGTTTTCTTGATAAAAAACTGAATATTTCACTATTTTGAGTTAACACAAAATTCTCTGATAACAAGTAAAGAGACAGAAATTAGCAAATATAATGGATGACATGGCCATAAATATATTCTAATTGTGCGTTTGTGTAATTGTTACTTTTTTTTTCTAATCTGTTAAACTTTTCTCATTATGTTGTCCTTATTGATAACTTTTCTGCTTAAGGAAAATTCCACGGACTGAAAACACTTGCTTGAAACATATTCAATAGAAATGTTCATTACTTTAGTTTTGATTACAAGACAATGTTTTGTTAGAGACTAAATTGTGCGATCAGGCCTGTCAATATCTCTGTCCATTCTATACCCATTATACCCATTTTTATTTTTGCTAATATTCTAATTGCATATTGCAAAGAATCCTGGGCTTGTCATAGCAATGGGGAGAGTTTTATGAGAATGTTTGTGAATCTTATCTTTTCTTGGTCATGCATCCTTTTATATGATTTTAGTTTAGTTTAAATTATTATAATTATTATTTCATTCTATCCATGGTTGAGCCAAAAAAAGAAACATCTAAGCACTTCTGCTTGCACAAAGCACAGCTGCTTATCTTTACTACTTCATGATACTAGAGGGCATATTTATGTGTATGTATATATATTCTTATACTTACATATATTTTTATTTTTAAATGTTCAGTGGTTTTCAGGGTATGTACAAGGCATTCAAGCTAAATAGTCAATAAGGAAACTCACCCCACATTTCAACTTAAATGTGAACAGTATATTCGCAAGACAAGCTGTTGGTTACATTTACCACTGCATTCACAATACGTTTTTATTCACTGTGGAAAATCAAAAAACACTAATGAGCTACTATGCAGCTGTAGGGATTTCACCTTTTCCCCTCTTTTGTTCTTCACCTTTTCCTCCATCCTTATCTCTCTGTTCTCCAATCATGTTTTTCCTTGCACCTCTTAACCCTCTGGAGAAAGGAGGGAAAGGCTGGAATATTGGCTTTTTTGTTGCTATTGGGACAAGTTCAAAAAGGGCCACTGGAAAATGGCCCCTTTTCAGTTTTATTGGTGTCTAGTGGTAGTTGTCAATTTCCTCTGTTTCTCCACATCTCCATTGTTTTTTAATTCGGGTGTAGATCTAGTGACCCCTAAAGAGGAAGGATTAATAGTTTGAAGTGTTGGTTCACATTGTCCTGACTTTTTATAAAAAACATGTCAACTGTAGCAGAACCATTAATTAATGATCTTTTTCTTCTCAGCTGTCAGCAAATAGTTTGAATAATACCAACTTGTATTTAAGCAAATCATTGTTTTCCATGTTGTAATTGTAAATATTCACTGCCTACAGTTTTTCATTCATTATTTATCCATCAACTACTCAAACCCCCTTAATCCTTTGGAATAACATTTTGTAAACACTTAATACAAGTGCTGTCTTGCTAATTTAGGGGCTGAGCTTTTCCGTTGCCTCTTGTGTAGCCATAACAGTTCATCTCTAAGTTACAAGGTTGAGTCATGATTTGTTGAGACATCCATAGCATTTATTGAAACAGACTCGGTCCAGAAAAAGCTCTGGTCTGAGGGATGTCGCCATATTTACCAAGTCACCACGCAGTGGTGAGGACAAACTTCCTTTTTTTTGTCTAGACATAGATAGTCCATAGACTTTGTGTGGTTTCAGGAAATCAAAACGGAGTCGGCGAAGGCAGCAGATTTGTACCAGACACAGCTATAATGGGGTTTAAATGTTCCTGCATGAAAGAAGTTATTAATTATTGTTGCCAGACTTTGGTCGGAAAGATACGAGACAAGAGGACATGTGACAAAAGTCTTGATGCAAATTCTGGCCTCATAAATTTGCATCAATGTCACAAGCACATGATGTGATCTTTAAACCAGAGGATATTTTATCATCCAGTCAGTAACTATATTATAGCAGTAACAAGATAATGTTGTTATTTTATAGAATTGATTAAGTCAGTTATTCTCAGGCCTCCTGTGTGTGCTGATAGGAAGGACAGAACATTAGAGACAACTGAGACACAAACATACAGAGAGAGAGAGAGACGGACATTTAAAAATAGATTTAATGTAACTTTACACTAAGTGGATCACCCTAGCTAAAATTTCTTTTAGTAATTATCACATTTTGCACTGCACAACAATTGGATAGAGGTCAGAGTGAACGGCGGGGCATCCAATAACACTTTTATAAGTCAATAAGTCTTCAGTTCACCGTTAGCGTTTCATCATTTGCTGATCTCATTCATACTGATGTTACATAATATTAATGCCAGACTCTCACAGACTCTGTGGACCGTTTTAGCATTTTGGTTTTAATTCTTTAACTTTAATGATTTCATTCAGTCACGCAGTCACAAGCTGGCATCTGCGCTCTGCAGGGCATGATATCCAATTGCATTCACTGTGGTGTTTGATGTAAGCACAATGATCCCCGATCACCTCAAGTGGTGGTTAGGCTGACTGGATCACAATCCATCCATTCATGTGGTCAAGCAATATCCGTTCTGATGCAATCTGATCGCCCAAAATGCATTTTAATGACAGGTGTTGGATAAGAACTGCTAACCCTGACCTTATGATATAATTGAGAAATGGATGTTGTAACCAAGAAAACCAGGCATAGGCTCTTTTAAGGGTGAAGTCCATGTTTCTTTTAAATTCTTCTTTAATAATGTAATATGTGACATGATAGAGATGTTTGTATTATTTGAAATATATAATGAAGATTAAATTAATTCATATACAGTATATTTTGTTGCGGTGACTTATTGACTTATCACTTCTGTGACTATTGCCCTGTCCCAACTCCTCTCCCTTGGCTCCGCCCCTAGACATAAAGTGCCCTTCACTGGGAGTGTCCTCCTACAAATGGAGCCACAAGGGTTAAGGCTTGAAAATGTTCCTCTTGGAATTGGAACACCACTACATCATCAGCAGCCAACCAACTTTATTACAGTGATAAACGATACAACTAACATTATTATATTAACAACCATGAACAGCGATTTTCCTTGAACGCTTGTCACAGCAATTCAGTGACATTTTCATTTGCTACTGGATTAAACAAAGATATTCCGCTGGATTTAAAAAAATGTTCATGGTTATTATGCACGATTTTATCCTTACATTTATGAGCATTTTACCAGTCATCTGATTCGCTTTTTCCATTTGTAAAACATTTGAGTATTTCCATCCACCCCCTCGTCTTCGGTCCTGAAGACATTATGGTTGAAGGGGTGTTTGAAGGGCTGAATGGCCACCACCCCTACAGGGGCCTATATCACTATGTGCAGTGGTTAATCAGTTGGCTGTGATTATGTGGTTGTGGAGAGGAATTGGGCCTACGGGTTTTGCCAAGCCGAGGGGCCTATGACAGAACTAAATAGCCCCTGCTTTATATTTGTCTTTCACTCACGGGTCAATGAGAAGCCAAAAGTGTCCGTTTATCAAGTAAAATATCATGTGTGACCATTTATGCTCGACATAAATTCTGGTAATGGTCACCATTGATTTTCCTTATAATTCTGAAAGAACAGAAGCGTGATCATTTTGCCCCAGAGAGAGGAGGAAGAAGGAGGAGGAAACACCGAGGGGAGAAGGAGAACAGAAAATGCAGAGTCATAATTGGGCTATAAAGAATATTGTTAGCAATAAATGATCCACATCATGTGATGACTCAGCGATTCTCGGATCTTATCATGAGCCAGCAGTTCTGTGATTGGTGGTGTCACTCATGGATAGACTCACAGGACTAAAGGTCAAAGCAGAGATAAGGCTTAAATTTGGCCAAGTTACTCAAAAAAGAGTTTGTCTCTGTACCAGATTTATTTCTGCCTCGGTTTTTTAATAACATGACTCCCAAGCATCAGATGACCACCATCATCGCTCATCATGGTGGGAGTCAGGGGGAGACTAAGAAGCACATTTGTTTGTTGCTCACAAAGGCAGAGGGTCCCAGATGTCTGAAGTCACCACTGACTTTAAACACTTGATTTACTCCGGGACAAATAAAAAAAAATCAATTGGTTGCTGGTAAATTGCAGGATAAATCATTGTTGTTCCAATTTCACCTCGCCACCAGATGTCGAGCAGTTACTCTTTATTTCTTTATTTCTGGATGAGTGAAACCAGAAGGTGAATGTGAAATGCATCATTCGCCCCAAGACGCTCTTACAGGATGAAGAAAAACTTCTACCAGTCTCAGGTGCGGTGGCATGAATTTCATCACTGAGTGTTTATCCCAAACTGGTGTCTCTACTTTCATGCCTACATCACTATCTTCTTTGTGGTCGGTTCATATTTCAATTAATAGATACAAGCATATGATATGTCATTCTTTAAAGAATGGGAAAAAGCTCATTTCTACAGGTTATATAGAAAGTGCATGGAGCTGAATTAATTACCAACAGTATGAATCAAAGAGTAAAACAACTTCTGTCTCAATCATTCCAACAGTAAATGCAATTAAACTCTTTGTTTTAATTCAAATTTTTAGATAGCTGTTAGCTACTGCACCTAGCTAAACTGCGAGTGAACCAACAGTACTCCAAGAGTGAAGTGAGTGCTCCCTCTCCGTCTTTTTGGACGTTTACACTCATCGCAGACATGCGCCATGCAGCCACGATCATGGGGGGGTACATCTACACTAGTCACAGCCTTTATCACTTCCAGTTGGTGCAGATAATGAAAGGATGATAAGAAACACGACTAAACGTTTACATCCCGTATTATTCCATAGTTTGTTTTCAGCTCACCTTCAAAGAGTCTAATAAATCTCAGTCAGACTTGGTACACAAATATGTAAAAGACTTCCGTAAGTGCTCAAAGTTCTGGTGTGAAAGCTTCCACTTTGGCACAGAACGCAGCACAACCTGACCGGCCTCCTGCACATGAATAATTTATGCCAAGAGGGGAGACCGTTGGGACTCATTATGGTCGGAGGCAGACCTGGCCGGCGTCTCCACAAGCCCCTCAAGTTGGATAACTTGTCCCTCACCATATTGGATTTGATGTCACAAGTCCATCTGGGGACATTTTTTGGAGGCAGCCATTTTGTGTCCCTCCTGGCAAACGTTTCACCCATTTTATCTGGAGAGAACTCAGCCGATACGAGTCACACAGGGGTCGTGATTGGGACGCCAACACGTGTGGGGGGGGGCAGATAATTACTGTACGTTGGGGAATGTTAAACATTCCACTGGATTTATCAGGTAATCTGTCATTATGTCTCCACACTCCAAATGTTTTTTGGGAGAAATCGTCCAGACCCAGCCACAGGTGAATTCTGACACATACTTTTACGCTTTTCTCTTCCTCTCTCATTCATCTTCTTTTTTTCCCCCACATCCTTCATTATCCACCCTCTTTCCACTGTCCCTTGCCTCCTACTGTCTCCATCTTACTTCTTTCCCTCCTTTGTCTTCCCCCATCCAGGCCTCACTCCTCGCCAATATCCCACTCACTCACTCACTCACTCACTCACTGACCCCCTTCGTTTTTCCTCCACTTGCATATGCTGTGAGTCAGAATAGGTTTCCATTGGGAGCAACTTTGAATATTATCTTAAATTTTTCATTCCTCATCTCTGCTGCTAGTTTTACCCTCAATTTGTTGCCCAGAGCCAAAAAGCAACATGGGATTCACGAAACGTGCACACGCCACAGAAAACGCGATTATAGCCCATCCATCTCTCCTTCCATCCTTCTCTCTCGCTCTCTGAAAACAACATGGGAATCAGGGAAACGTGCTCGCACGTCAAACTGGACTACTTCTTTCTCTCTCTTTTGTCTCCCCCTCTTCTCTCTCACCCCTTCCCTCCCTGTTTTTGTCTCCCTCTCAATCCCTTTTTGTATTTCATTTTTTCCCTCTCGCCCGTCTCGCTTCATGTTATCGCTCCTCTCCGCACTTCAACGTCTCTTTTCCTCTGCCTTTCTCTCCGTCTACATTTCACTCCCTCATGCTCAGAGGTAATTCTGTCCCTCCTTTCCTGAGCCTTATTCATCATCATCATCCTCCTCCTTTTCTTTTTCTCTGTCTCTCGCACTCATACACACACACACACACACACACACACACACACACACACACTCATAGCGTGCACAAATCCAGTCTGCATATCAGTGTCAGCACCTCTGAACAATATGAAGGATAATAGCATTTGGGTGGGAGAAAAAGAAGAGGAATAGGGGAAGAAGATCCACATACAAATCCATAAATATTACACAAATGCACACACATAGGTGCACAAAAGAACACACAACTTATCTGAAGTATACAAAAATATGCAGTTTTTGTCTTTTTCTGCAGATTTTTTTCAAACGCATGATGTTCTCTCTTAACACTGTTGTTAAAAGCATTTGAATAAAGAAAATTCCAGACTACACAAGGGGCGAGAGAGATAAAGCTTTGACATGATGAGAGAGAGAGCGAGAGATGGACAGAAACACACACAGAGAAATGAATCTTTAAAAAAGCCTATTTTCAATGGATTTCGCTGGCGAGGATGACATGAATAACAGGATTCCTGAATAAGTACATTTGTGGTCTAGTCGGGGGAAAAAAAATCTGACGTGCAATGTAAGGCACTTAAAACAAAGACTGATTATTATTTCAGTGATGGATCCTATTAAAATGTCACCATGTTGTCAGCCAAGGTCTTAATTATTTTGTAAAAATAGAGGCCAGATGAAGGGGTACATGTACGGGTGCATATTTACAGACGATATTAAATTTGAATAATCTTCGATTTAATCAAAACAGATCTCAGGCATCATATATTTCTATTTCAATTACATTCATTTGCCTGAGAGAAGACAACAGTGATAGATAAAGGGAAATGCACACAAGAAAATGACTAAAGTAAGTTGTCTCATAAAATACTGAGAGAAACTTTCAACACTACAGTTCTATTGAGATGGTAAAGTGGAGGTCAATTGAGTTTTTTTTATTCTTTCCACATTTCATGAAGGAAAACAATTCAATAGTTGTTGCTGTTGGTCAGAGTTGTTCAAAAGAGAATAGAGAAAATAAATCAGATAAGATTACATACATATGTCGTCCTCAGACACTGTTGTTTGCTTGTTTTGCATTAATTATGTATTGCCTTCGAAAAAGCTTTACTTTTCTTTTCTTCTGCAACAGCTTTGGAACTGCAACTTTGAAAACAACCTTGTTACATTGATGTTTTCAATACAAGGTAATAATGATCCCATTAATAAATAAACACGCATGCACCTTAACACCGGTGAAGGAATGAAGATATAATATATATATATATATATATAATAAAAGACAAACTGAGTTTGGTTGTTGTCTGTCTTGTTTTAACACTCAAGGGAGCGAGAAGGGAGCCGATGTACCAATGCTGGGTGTGGACAATCATTTAGAAATCATATTTTGGTTGAGGTCACATTCATGAACGAAAGGCAGAGAACAGTTTGCATGACTAATTAGGAAGGGTTAGCTTTCTTGACGCAATTCTTTATGGGGCTACTTCCTGTTCAATGCTAGGATGATGGTCATAATGCTGGCAACCTGGGATTGACACAGCCCCTTGGGAAACTCTAGATTATCACTTTAGGAAAGAATCTAATTCACATAACAAAATGTGTTCAAATGAATTTGAATCTGCATATACTTCCATATAAATCTGTCTATCTTACCAGTGACTTTGACAAGCATGTGGCGAGTGGCCTGCTGAAGCTGAGACTTCTAGATAGTTTGACAAGGTTGTTCCCTCGATGCTGCTCCGCTCATCTCTGGTGTACAGAGACCTCAACGCACTACAAATTAAAACATCCTTTCAATGCTTTGTAAATTGACGTCTGCTACTCGTCAGTGGTGATGGAACTTCACAAAGCATTGAACTACAGCCAGGTTCATCACTTTTTTGGAAACATTTCTGCTGCCGTTTTCGCTATTTGCAGCTTGTTTCATTGAAAGCGTCCACATCAGATGCAGTTCCTACTCTCCCAGGCTCAGGTCGGGTTCATATAGAAATATGAGGCTCATACTCTATTTAACACATTAATGAAAACAATAAGTTCAAGTGGCAGCACTTAGCAAAGATGGAGATTGAGGAATGGAAAAGTGACAAGAAGAGAAAAGAGCACGACACACACACACTTAGGAATGATAAATGAACATCATGTGTCATCAGAGACAGTTTACCCATGTGACATTAGCTAAGATGATGGATGAGTATGGCTTATAGGCAAAAACACTTGTGTGTGTGTGTCTGTGTGTGTCTGTGTGCGGCTGAGGCTGAATAATTGTGTTTCTGGCTTGGGAACGTGCAAATATGTACGGCTTTTGTTTTTGTGGACTTGAGCAAATCTTTTTTTTTCATATTTTTTCATGCTTGTGCACATGTCGTATTATTGACCTACTTATTGTTGCATGTGTGTGATTGTTTGAAAACTGTTTGAAGTCCTTTTTCTTCAAGATCCCGTCTGTTGTCCGAAGATGATTGTTGCAACAAATAACCACGACACATGAGTCTGCGGAGGCTGAACTCATCTGAAGTCCCAGGATCAATCATAGGTCATAGGAAGAAGTGAGACAAGCATTAGTGAAGCGAGCTGTGTTTCTGTTGCCTGATAGAGGTTTTGCTGAACATTAGAGATCCTGATCCTGTATCTGATCGAATTCTTAGATCATCAATAGATGATCACAGGGACGATGCTTGGATCAGTTGATCCTCTGGTCCTGTGGGACACTGGTGTCGTCACCTGTCCGCTGCTCAGAGGAGCTGCTTACTCTTTTACTTCTGTGGTTCACCAGGAAATATTTGGATTTACAAACACCATGGGGAATCTGCTGTGTGTACAATGTGAGAGATGAGATAAAATGTTGTAATAAATTGTAAGTTGTAATTTTCTTTTCTTGTTTTCTTTGTTAGGGTAAGGGGGCTTGGGAATGCTGAATGCCAAGGTTTCCGCACTGAGAAAATTCTTTGACAAAAGTTTTCAAGTAAGGGAATGGTATGATATCATCTATGACATGTGTCATGGAATGAATCACCTTCTCTATGAGGCTCCAGGAAACTAAGTTTGAGGAACTATAGGAGAATTGGAGAAGGTATATTTCCCAAAATCACCCTACTTTTGTTTAAATTAATTTGATGTGTTAAGAAACTATATTTCTTATATACATATAATTATAATTATCTGTTTATCAGAAGTTCTATATATTCCAAATTAAATAAAAAAATTGTTGCATGAGAGCCAGTCACCTTCCCTCAGTCCTGAACATGAACTCATTTACCCATGAATATCTCACAAACTCACTTCAAGGGATTTGTTCCACTGAAAATAAAAAAATCATCTGTCGATGAAACAACAAAAAGTCTGTTTGAGCTTTTCCATGAAACTGAATTGTGATTCCTCGTCGAGCCAACAGATCTAATGAGGAAAATATGTCCTTACTCTCCCAGCACTGACACTGTTGACGGCCACAAATATGGAATAAGCCGTGAGGGATTAAGTGGAAAACAAGTCAAGTCTGGTTTAGGGTGACTTAGCTCTCTTAATCGCGCCACTTAGATACAATATCTGAGAATTGTCATTTGTAAACAGCACGTTGTCGGCGTGCGCAGGGTGAATAAAACACGCCGCCGAACTAAGAATAAGAACGAGTGAAAAACCATGTGGAACTGTGGATTTTGTCCCACAGAAAGGGCTTTGATAGCAATGTGTAAAAGTAGACACTGGTAGCGTGTAGACAAATGGCACCATGAGACAGACAAAGACGCAGAGAGAGAGGGAGCAACACATCGAGGGAGAGAGACATTGTGGTTTTTCTTCTCATGGATATATAATCAGTTTAAGAGGAAGTTTTTTCCCCTCAGTTTTGCTTTGATGCACAATCAGATTTCGACCCACACTGTAATTCTGTGTCTCTCTCTCTCTCTCTCTCTCTGTCCCTCTGAACGTCTCTCTCTCTTTGGCGTTTGATGTGGTGGCACCCTGGCATTGTTCTTGCTATTGTGCCAGTGTGGAAAGAAGGGAGGAGGGCCAGGGGACGGGACGGAGGGAAGGAGACGGAGATAAATGAAGGGATGGCAGTGCAGTATTGATGTGGCATTGAGGCCCCAGTAAAAGTTGGAAATCTGGATATAATTGACAGCTACGCTGGCAGATCTGGGATTCCCATCAGGACACGGCGGAATGTTCTAGAATGTTCCGGAATGACCTCTGAGGACTGTGTGGAAGTGCCAGCAGGCAGCGGGACTCGTATTTCATCATATCATCATCACAAATACCAAACATTCATGTTTCTAATTATTCCCGCTGCTCTGTCTCTCTTTGTTTATCTTCCATTACACACTCCTTATCTGTGTGTGTGTGTGTGTGTGTGTGTGTGTGTGTGTGTGTGGTTCTGTATTCTGTATTTATATCTATCTGTGTGTATATTGTGGCTTTTTGTAGATGAGGATGTATCTGCCCTGGATTTGAAAGTAATAAACACACACGATCAAATGTCTGTTGTTAGTGAAACTCTGTTGTTTGTGATCCTTTGTGAACTGTTGGCTGAACAATGCTCCACTTCTGTAGATCATTTTGTGATCAAAGTATTTACAAGCTGACAAATGTGCTGAAGCATTTTGATGTTTGTTGATCAAATTAAAGCGGATTCAACATCTGTAGTCATTAACAGGACAGTCGTACAAGAAAGCAGAATGTGCTTAGGATCAACTGGTTATTTAATTACATTCTATAATCTCATCAAACTAAAATAATTATAGAACCTGTTGATGTGAATTGACGGAGAGCCACACCTGTTTCCTCCTCATGTTGTACCTGAGCGTGTTCACGGATGGATGATTGTCTGCATGCATGTGTGTGCACGACTCCATTTAACTTCACTGATCCTCACACACACATTTCTCCCTCATTTCCTGTCTGACCCGCTCTGTGTCTCTCCATCGATTACACCACAGCTAATGGCTAATTCCATTTAAATAACCCTCAAAGCGAAGGAATCCCTACACGGACTCGCGTGGAATACGAAAAACACAACCCTAAAAGTGATTTGTACCGACCCCCAGACGAATCTCTGTTTGCTTACACCAAATACTCAGAGGCAAAGCGATCAATGACTCACAGAGGCTGACGGTTCAGACTCACTCCCAGTGCTTAATCTCTCACTTTTTGTGCAGTTGCTCTTCTGTGTTGTTTTCTTCTCGATGCAGTGCTTAGTGTGAATTATCAGTTTAGTCAAAATGTTCCTCTTTTGCTAATTTGTGCAGTTTATTTGTGCTGCCGTTGACGTCCAAAGACTTTGAAACTCTGAATTTAAAATCCAAGAAAACACATCAGTATCAAATCTGAGTGTTAGTGCCCAGTGGTCCACTCCTCTTCAATAAAGCATTACTTGTTTGAAAGCAGAGAAACAAACTAAACAGTGTCAGCACTGTGCAGTTTGTGGTATTAATGTGGTTCCTGTTATTTACACAGTTGGAGTTTTATTTTTTACCCTTTTAAACTCTCTTTGTGGAGCACAGTGCGCCTACGGTGAAAAGGTGCTACTTGCCTTTCAAGCTTGACGCCTATAAAGAACATCTATACCCACTGTTGTGTTTGCCACATACGGCAAAACTATTTTATTTCAAAAGGAATTCTCTAACTAGCTCTCACTGATGTGGACGACAACGTTTGGCTTTGTCTGGTGATGGATTCCTGGATTTTCAACTTCAGGTTCCTACATTTTTACAGAAAGTGAAAATGGAAATCAGTCAAATTTCATCTTAATGAATCCACCGTCTCTTTGTTTTAACTGGATATGAAATCACGTGTTCCCTCTCATGATGGAACGAGCGGGCTGGGACAGAGGCGGTGGAGCCTGGACAGGTAATGGCGTGTGGCGGGCTGTGGTTAAGGTCTCAGGGCACAGGAGACAAAGCTGAGTGCGGCGGGCAAACCAGGAAAATCCAGAAATGGTGATGTGAGGCCCGCGGAAAAAAAATTTGTCATGACAAAACACAGGCACAAGGAAGAACTAGGTCAGATGGTCGTAGCATAGATCCAGTGAACGAAGCGACGAGTGGAGAGAACACGTGTCTTTACACTGCTGGTTTCAGGTGGAGCTGGTGAATGCATGAGTTCTGGATGCAGATTGGTCGACAGGAGGAGGGAGCTGGATCAACATGCATGGGTATACACACACACACACACACACACACACACACACACACACACACACAATCAAACATAACAATAGGCTCTATTTTAACAATGTAAATACATGGTCTAAGATAGAGAGAAACGTTGCAGTGCCAGGCTCATGGTTAGAAAGCGTTGTACTTACTTGTCTCAGAATGAATCACTGCTTTTATTTTGGGTGTAACAGGTAATAAACTAATCAGAGTGACATATTCCATCCCCTTTAAAAAGCAGGTGTGGTTGCTCTTTGGTGAACTACTATTACCGTGATGGATTCGGACGTAGTGAGCGAGAACACTTCTCAGCTGAGGGAACAGGCTTCCAGATCATCAGCGCATGGATTAAGCAGAGTGTACATGTATTGTGCACCTGCCAAAGTAGGTGCATATTACTGTCTAGATAAAGTGCCCTGAAAATAACACTGAAATAATGAGTCATAGACTTCAGACCAGTGTTCTGTCGGACAAAACGTTAAATCGCTTTCTGTTGCCTCAAGAAAACATCGGCCAATTACGCACCTGACCACTCCTCAGTGTGAGCAACAAGCTAACATGTGCGCTCAGATGGGCATATTAGCATTTGCACTTACAGTCAAATGCATTGGTCTGAAAAAGTAAAAATGGAGGAGCACGCTATAAAGATCGGGGAGAGATCCAGAAACTGTGAGGCCGAACTGTGTATATGTGTGTGTGAGAAATTCAACGGTTCAATAACAAATTCAAAAGAGGAAATAAGGCGAGTGCGAGAAAGATAAAGGGCGCTGACGTGAAACTGAAAGAGGAAAGAGAGAGAACGACGGAGACGGACAAAAATCTGAGTGAATGAGTGAGCCAGAGAGGAAGGAAACGGAGAGACGTGAGCGAGAGCAGAGAGACCGAGAGATGATTGATGGAGCCAAAAAGCCGATTTCTTGCTTCATCTGATCTGCATTACTCTGCAATCAGCAGGCGCACTCACACATATGCACGCACACACACACACACACAGACACACACACCTTGCAATCAACACACACACACAAAAATGCACACACACACACACAGCAATCAACACACACACACTCTCAATATCTCTCTCACAGACTATTAGTCTGCAATCAACATAAAGGTTGCTGATCAGCAGCTGTCATCAAAAGCACACACTGCATACATATAAACTACACACACACACACACACACACACACACACACACACACACACTCACTCACACACTCACCCCACTGTCCCTGTGGGGGACATTCACTGACATAATGCATTCCCTCACCCTCACCCTGTCCTTTACAATTAAATGTCTAAACCCAACCCTGACCTAAACCTAATTCTAATCATAACCCCAAAACCAAGTGTTAACCCTAAAAACAGAAACACTCTCACACCAATGAGTTTGTGTGTATTCAGGTTGAAGTCCCCACTGGGAGATAAAAACACGCCCACACACACAGAGTCTGCTGGGAAACGAGTGACTGAAGAGATGAAATACTTCACACAAAGGCCCAGACAGAAGAATTTCAACATGTGTCAATGGTAACACCTCCCACTGTGTTTTACAGCTACTCCGGGTTTTGTGCTTTGGACGCAGACGGCCTTCTACACTTCCATTGATCCCCAAAGGACAAGTTCATCTTTTCACTTGGGCCCTCAACAGGAAGGTCAAACCACAGGGTCGACCGCACTACTGCTCCCCTGGAGCTGCAGGCCGTCAATACCTCGCTCAAGGACAGCGCTTTCATTCTGGCTGACAAAACTAAAGACAGACCAATGAAAACAAACGTCTTGACTCCACAGCTTTTATCTATTAATCACATTCAGAAATGATGGTGACTATCATGCAAAGTATTGAATGTAATGAACATTACATGGAAAGATTCAGACATGACAAATATCTTTATGGCTCCATTTTGAAATACATAAAACCAAGTTGATTATAATTTGCGGTGTGTTTATCAGGTAAAACATGAAATAAATGCTCGTGACCTTTTAATTGACTTTCTTGCTGTTGAGTTTCTTATAGAATTTGGTCGGGACAGTCAAATAATCTCTCATATGCAGATTACAATTTAAACACATGATGTTTCCACCCTGATCTGTTGAGTTTTAAGATCTCAACCCAGTGATTTGCTGCTTAAATTGAATTGAATCCCATTTATTACATGTATTTTGAGAAGCACTGTGAAGGACATGTTTTAAATTCTGCTGTGGACAGGATAGTGTTTTTGTTGCAGCACGGTGGCGCTGGTGTCGGCCCTTTTCACCGAAATCTCTTGAATCTCTTCGTCTTTACGGGTTTTTCTTCTTCTGCTCCCTCGACATGTTTAGCACCTCTCTTTCATCCTGTACATCCTCCCCTTGTACATCCTGTTTTTTCCTGCTTCGACACACTTGACTTATCAAACATACAGAAGTTGTCGCACAAAAAACACCCAGAAAGGAAAAGATCGAACTATGATCACATCAGAATAGAAGTTAAAGATGTTGGCATTGTGTTGCATGGTTAACTGTAGATATGTAAACTGAATATTTATATGCAAACTATATTGTTTTTATTCAGTCAGACTATGAGAGGGCGTAATAAAAACAAAGTACTACACTCTACACCGATACTAAAGTAAATATGTTGTGTTTTATACAACATAACCGTGCCCAACGTACTTTTACATTTACCATGGTAAAGAAATTACACTTCATACCAAAGTGATATATACACATTTCTGCACAAACTGTACATTGATTCAAATGTACATTTAGTATTCAGATGCAGGAATGAACACATACATACAGTACAAATACACACAGACACACAAAACAACCACCCTGCTCGACGGTGGGATGATAAATGGCTGCTGAGATTTGAAAACATTCTAAAGTCAATTAACCAAATGTCTCTCCCTCTTTCTTCCTCTCTCTCTTCAGGCCTATTTGGTTAAATACACATAAAGCACCGAGTGACTTATTAGTTGTCTGATGTACGCAAAGTATTTCGAAGCGAGTGCGAGCGGCGGCGAGCGCACACACTCAACGCAGATGAGTGATTAGTAACTTAATGTGAGTGAAGCATAATCATTTTTCAGTTGAGTGCACGAGGTTTGCTGCTATGAATTATGACCTCTGTAACACCATCCATCTACCACTCTCTCCTCCGTCCAGCTTTCTATCCTTACGTCTTCCTCTCTCGCTCCTTCTCATCACTCATCTCTCGGCCTGCCTGATCCTCATAATCAGATGTGATTTATAGTGACACGCATGCAAATACGTAGACTCGCACACACACAAATTGTTAATCAGATATTTGTCCTGAGGTGGGCTATCGTAATTTTAACGATAACAGAATCTGTGGAAGATTAAACACACACACACACACACACACGCACACACACACACACACTGCAACAGGATGCTGTCTGATACATTACTCTCCCTGAGTTGTGTGCAAACACACCAACACACACAAAATACAAATACATGCAGTAGATACCTGCTTAACATACAACAGTAATGCATCTAAAATGATAAAATCCATGTAAGCAGACAGGACGCACGCCCACACATAGCGATCCTTCATCTGTGTCATCATTTTCTGCAGCCTAACTCATTCCTGATGTGCTGCACACTGTCTCAGGTTAGCTGATGTAAAAATGTTAAAAGATGCCACAGCATACTAATGGGATTTATGCTGCGAGCATGCTAATGATTCCTGGTAGCTGGATGTTAAAGGTGCGCTCGGTAATATTTCACTAGTCTTCATGCGGATTTGCCGTAGTTTACGATCAGGAGCTCGCGGGTGCCACTGATCAATGCCGGTGGCTCGGCAGACGCAGAGGTAACGGAGGAGCTTTCAAACTTTCTAAACAGGCAGCTCTGTTTTTGCTGCTGGTATCTGAGAATGTGAAGGTAATGACAACACGGGGAGATTAGGAGGCGCTGGAGGACGTCCGCAGTCCATTGAACTGAGTGATTTTTGTGCTCCAAAATGAAAACGTTTAGAATGACTAATGATCGGCTTGTTCGGATGCTCGTGGATATGAATGTAACACATTTTGTGGTTTGGCTTTGACATTAGCGGTGATTAAAAAATCTTTATTGTGAAAATATTTTCTCAATCTGTTTTTGTTAATTCAAAATCTAGTGGCTCTTTAGTCATTGACTGCTGCGTGTGTGATAGTTTCACAAAGACTCAAAGCCAAGGCCAAAAGTTTAACAGCTTGAGAGATACCTGAGAAATAAGACATTTAAAAACCAAATGCCTCTACAGTATCTGGTTTTGCAGGAGGGTGTAGCTGCATCAAAGATATGATGTGTTGTTCACGTTTATTTCTCATACATAAGTTAACACAGGGTCAATGTTAGAATGTTAAGTGTTGGACATGGATCGGTTTAGCTCAGGAATGCAAGAAGAGCAAGAAAAAGTGAAAAAACAGAGCTCAATATGAAATCGTTGGAGGATCGTTGGAATACAACAACCTCCATAATTCCCTGCTGATTCATGATGTCATCAAACTAAGTCTGTTGTTATTCTTTCTGTTTGAAGACCCCTAGTGGCCAAAGTTTCATATTTTGTGTTTAAATGACTAAAGGCTTTTAAAAGAGGCATCCTCGACAATTTAGACATCCTCACCGCTGACGCCAGCAATGCTCATCCCTGCCTTGTTACCCATAAAAAGATAAACAATACAAACTATGTCTTATAACATAGACGATCAATACAACCTCGAACTCATCTCTAAATTTTACTGTCGGCCGATATAATGAAACCATATAACACTGTTGTATAGTGGGAGGGAGATGAGTGAGATAAAATATATACTGTATAGGGGACAAGGGAGGAAAGGAGGGAGGATGGATGAAGAGGTAGAGAGGCTGTGATAGAAGGACAGAGGGAGAGAGAGGGGATGAGAGACATTGTGGCAGAATGAGAGGGGGGGTGAGGCGGAGACATACAGATGGGGAGAGAGAGACAGCTGCAGGCGGAGGCAGCGTATAGTGATGACCATATTGTCTGCATTATCTGTGGTGTGCATGTGTGAGTGTGAGCGCCGCAGAGTAGAAACTGTCCAGTGTCAAGACTGTAGAAGACACTATTGCAACTCAACTCTAAAGCTTGAAGGCCGAGTTCATCTCTTCCACGTGACGCTTTTTATTCCCTCTAGAAATGCTGGGTTCTTTTTGTTCAGCGCACCTTCCATCGCCATTTTCTCTTCATGCCAGTTTCTGTTTCTATTTGTGTCTCTTTCACAGAGCTGGTATGAATGCATGCAGACTGAAAGAAAGGAAGTGAAAGCCCCAGGAGAGACCGGAGCTGTGTGGTCAGATTGCAGTTTTCCATCTCGTGCGAGAAATTCTCCTCACGAAGTGGCACAAAAGTCAGTTATTTTTCCACATCTATATCTTGTGTGTACAGAAGATCATGATACGAATGACCCGACGTTCCAAAATATAAACCTATGTCTTTCTTGAGACAAAATTAACTCAAGGGATGAACTCTGAAGTCTGCACAATGGGGTCTGGACTTTCTCTGCATTTTGTCGTTTTACACACAAACAATGCAGCGGGTGATTCGGAAAACACAGAAAATTCCGGATGATACAGGATTTATACATAACGTATAGATTCCACTGTGGAGATCACATGATTTTGTTTACCACACCGCCATCAGGTTCTTATCGCCAAAAGCTCCCTTGACAACTTTGCTGGTGTCTTCAGTGTGTATGAAAATATGTAAATATTTGTTACTAATACTTTTTGGTTTTTCATTTTTGTGTCTGTGGCGTTTTCGGAACTTCATCAACGTCATCTCCCGCTGAGTTCTTACATCAGCTCGTTCCAACATTCTGCAGAGTTTTTACGAGGACTGGAGAAAGTCCGGAGCCTCTCAGTCAGACATTTGTGTTCTCACATGCAGCCCCACCAGAGAAATTCATAAGATTATCCGGAGCTCTGTGCATGTCTGAAACGATGTCTGAAAGCAGCCAAACTCTTCTCAAATTCTGTATTTACTCGTTGGCAACAGTCCTGACTTTGTTTTGTCCCATTCTGGCTTTTAGACTTGGCTGTGTTGAACATGAAAGTACATTTATTTCTCCCATTTTAGTAAAAACTGTGATATTAATAGTGTAGGAAGTGGATATTTTTGAGTGTGCTGAGAGGATGGTTTCATTGCAAAACAAACACAAAGAGGAACAGAAAGTTGTCATGCGGATATGTGCGCTGAGACGAGTTTTTCCTTGAACTAGCTGCTCCTCTGGACTTACATACACATTGAACTTGTGGGCATGCTATTGAATCCAGCTCAGTATATGAAACACATTCATAATGGATGATTCTGTACCTTATCATATATGCTCAATACCAATGCAGGAATGTCTCATAGCAATATGGAGAGTCAGGGCTGGAAGGTCAGGGTTGGAGAAGGGTTGAAATCTCTCTTTTACATATCCCTCCTGGGATATTACTTGGTCAGCTACCTTTGCGAACCAAACTTGCACAGCATACCTTTTCATTGCATTTCCCTTTTTTTTTATCAATATGAGTTAGAGTGTTAGCCTTGACAGAGACATGCACTCTCCCGTTGCCCTTCTAGTTACCTCCACCAAGGAGATTATGTTTTCATCTGCATTTGTTTCCTCCTCTGAAATGTTGTGGAGGGGTGCGGCTCCAGGTCAGGGGGCAGGAGTTTGGAGTGATTTTAATTCTGTTTCTCAATATTTTTGTTGATGTCTCAGCGAAGAATTCAAGGGTGTTCATGGAAACAACAATTTTTTTAAGGGAGCTGATATTTGACTTTGTGCAATTTGGTGCAGAACCAAATAAAAATCTGGAGCCAGTGAATATAAGCGGTCACATAAGGGAACTGTTGGGCCTTAGTGGTTGTTGAGGCTTTTTTTTAATGTGTAGGAGGATATTACGGTTTTTCTAATCTGGCTTCTTTTTCTATCTCTCATTCACACACAGTGTTTATAAATGAGCAGCACATATATGTGAAGTGAAGAGCAACCCTCTCTAATAAAGTTTCACACACTATATGATAACTGGCTCTTGATAGTCCTCTCTCACGCCGCCACTGCATATTAAATGGAAATTATAGTGTAAAAGCTTGTATTTGAATCTCAGTGTGGATCGTCTGTAAGCAGCAACAAAACTCTCATTGTTATGCCCGCCCCTGTCTTGTGGTAAAGACGGAGTGAGCGAGCGAGACGGGGAAAAGAAAAGAAGAGAGAAAGAAAGAATTGTCTTTTCTCCCACTTAACCGGGAGGAAATTAAAATCTCTCCTGGCGAAACCGCGAGCTCTAATTTTCAGAACATTTCCTGTTATCTGCCTTCTCTGCTGCCCACTAAACACAGTCTCACACATGGACGCACACACACACACACACACACACACAAACACAACACATACACACACACACACACACACACACACAATGGTGCAGTGGTTTTGATTGATCGTTGCGTTTGTCAATCAGAGCTGTGATTTCCCTTTGGGTCATTTCCCATCTGCTTTGTTTCGTTGTGTGCACGTGTGTGCGTGTGTTCAGGAGTTTCACTCCATCTTCTCCTGTGGAGGAAACTCTTCTTTATTCCTTAATTTCCAATTAGAAAAACAGAAGCCACCTTTTTCTGCCTTTGATCGTTAACTTCAGCATCTTCTTATCATCTTTCTCCAACTTCTAGTTTTTCCCTTTTCCCTCCCTCCACCCCCATCAGGCTCTTCAACTCATCTTTGACCTCTTTTATCCCTGTTTACATTCATTATAAGGAGGTAACCCCACTCCTCTCTCTCTTTTTCTGTCTCTCTCTCTATATGTCATCTCTAATCAGGTTTTCTCTCCACCTCGTCCTCATGCACATCTGGGAGCCTGTGATTTGATCCTCCGTTCCTCATTCAGCCACTTGATGACTTCATTTCCTTCTCATCAGTACACGAGGAATTCCTTGAGTCTAAAACTCGGGCCGCCGAGTGTCTCTGAGGCTCATTCAAGCGTCCGTAAGCCGTCCTCAGTGGGTGACAATCACACCATTGGCTTACCTGATGGTTTTCAGCGTGTCATCCCCGTAACCTGGTAACAACATCTGCTCGGAGCCAGCGATGCAAAAGCATCTCTTTTGTTATTTACTCTCTCTCCATCTCGTGCTCTGTGACCCGACCTGCTCCCTGCACAAATGTGGTGATGGTTTGTTCCATATTAGCATGATGCAGTCCAACTCATTACAAACCATTATTCCTGTGCACTCTGCCGCCTCATGGTGTGTAATGACAGCCTTTTCACCGAGAGTGCATGTTTAACAGCAAACTTAACAAGACAAGATCTTATTTATGTGGCATTTTGAGCTTATTGTCAAACAGACATTAAACATTATATGGCATCAAACTGTTTTTATGGAGGAAAGAAACATTTGAATGAGCTAAAAGCCGCCTTGTTTGTCGAAGTTATCAGAAGAGTCTTCTCATTGTCGGTCATTATTCTTCTTTTGATCAGTTGAGGAAGATGGTTACAGAAAAGGTCTTAATGGAAAACAAATGATTTCCCTCAGCCCTGAAGTAGTTCAGTGGAGTCCAGGGAGGTTATGTCTTCACCCCTGTACATTAATTTGTTTGTTTGTTTGTTGATTGGTTTGTTGTTTTTTTCCGCAGGATTACAAAAAACTACAGATTGCGTTTCCATGAAACTTGGAAGGATTGAACATGAGGGGAGAAAGAACCCATTAGATCCAGGATCTTGGAAGTGTTACCTCTGCCAAGTAGATTATGTTCTTACCCCTGTCCATATGTTTGTACTCAATATTACTCCTGGAAAGAAAACCACAACACTTGGTGAAAGGATATGATATAAGTGGACCTAGGCATTTTTGAATTTGTGCAGTTTGGTGCAGATCCGGAACTTGTGAATTTAAATGTTGTTTCATAAGAGGACAGTTTGGTGTTGAGAAGCTGCTCCTGTTAAACAAAGCAAAGAGTCGGTTTCAGTTCATTTTCCTACATTTACCCACAAATGATCTCTCCAGTGTAATTTGTGCTGTGACACATGTTTGATTTGCGATAATATCCGTCCCATGTGAGTCAGCGTGTCTGTAATTTGTTAAATGACCGTCTTGTTTTTTTGTCTTTTTCCCAGTTGAAATTATGTAAGACCGCATTTATAAAAGAAAAGTAATTGCAGCTGAGATAACACTTTTGGTGCAAATTAAATACACTCATCTTATTGGGAGGTGCTTTGTAAATGTGAGCAGAAAACATATGACTCAGTTTATCCCGTGTGGCACAAAACAGACATGGGGGGTAAATCACATTTTACTCTTGTGTGAATAGGGATTCAAATCAATAGAAGCACAGTTAATTATCTGCTGTTTTCCTCATTTTTGCAGAGATATCAATGGGGGACTGAACACAGGGAGGAATTGACTTTATTAAACCATTACTACCGCAACAAAAAGAGTTTTCAGTGTGAGAGAAAGACTTGAGAGCTGAGCTAAAAGTGTCTCGTGACCTTAGAACAGGAGTTCAAAAACAACTTTCATGTAAAAACACAGAGGCTGCCCCAATTCCTCAGTTTGAGTGGTATCCCCGTAAAAGAGGGCCGGTCTCTAGGGTCACGAAGTTTCACTGTCGAGAAAGACAGACAGAGAAAAAAAAAAGACGACTGAAGGGCATGATGACGGAGCGCAAAACCTCATCAAAAAGGGATAAAAGATATACAAAGCTTAAAAACAGTTTTATGAAGACAAGAGGCTGAGAAGAATGAGACAAAAGGGGCGGAGGCCTTGCATGAAAACAACAAAAAAAAATCAAGTTAAAAGCAAAAAGAAGAAACTTCACCACAGAGAAGTCGATTGCATGTTCAGATCTTTTAACTGCCGGACAAAACAACTGCAAATGCATAAACACGCGCACACATCCATGCATGCATGCAGAGCGCGGCACACTGGGATATTCCCAGCGATAATGTCTTTAGCAGGGCAGAGGCCTCTTTGGATTTTGGGTCTGCGGCCGGACAGCTCCGCAGCTGCAAGTGACGACTTGTTCTGAGACTTGAAAACAGCACAATCATCAGTCATGTATGTAAATGACCGTCATGGGTTTTATTTACCTGATCACAGGAGAGCACATGGCCTCACTCACAGGTTAACCTCAGTTTCTTTTGGCTACGGAGCTTAGTGACTTTACCATAATGTTATC